>NW_018404831.1:60993-337234 GCF_002113885.1 Mizuhopecten yessoensis | reverse complement strand
GGTCAGATACCTGTGGTAATACTCTACGGTCAGATACCTGTGGTAATACTCTACGGTCAGATACCTGTGTTGAAATTTAAATGAATTAGACACATGCAATCCAGAGGTGTCATACTAAATAGCCATTGGACGATTGGTTCAAGATTGAAAGAGAAATCAGCTTTACTGTAGATTATGGGATCCAATTTCCTACAAATTGTGCCATATGTAAGCTTGTGTGTATGTCTGTTACAGTCCTCCCTCTATTCTCTAATGGTTAGGCCTAGGGAGGGGGGCTTGATGGAGATAGACAGGTAGACAGCTATACATGAACTTGATGAGGTAAGGTAACAGAAAGCCAGGAGCTCTACCAATTCACACCAATTTGTAGGCTATTTGTATGGTGGTAAATATTCTCCAGACTTGATAACAATAACTTCATTGATATTTGTCAGGTTATCTGAAGTTAGTATAGTACAGATATTTATTTAAGGTAGTGCTATGGACAAAGTAGACTGGCTACCATCCCTAAGTTTTTATGAAGAATTTCTCAGCTGCATTTTACTACTAGCTTATCTCCCCCCCTAGGTTAGAACTTAGGATCAGATATCCAAGTGATCAAAGTTATTAGAGTTAAAAAAAAATCTTAATTATTTAATATTCTAGAGACGTTTGCCAGTCTATGGACAAAGCAGCAAAAGTTCTTTGGCTAAAGGACAATTTAGCACTTAAATCTTGACAATGCACAAATTATACTTTTCTGCTCTGGGCACAAAATAGCATGTTGTTAAATCTACCCATTATATATTGTGTAATATATCAGTTTGGAAAAAATTTCAACCATCGTCCCAGTTTAAGATGTGAAAATGTTAGCATGAGTTTTTGACATCTGATTGAAAAATAAAATCAAGGTTTTGAAAGGTAAGATAACCTAAAATTTCACAATCCATAAATAGACAATTAAAGTCTTCTTATTTCTATGTATTTTCTTCTCTTCAATATATTTCTGAAAAGTAGTTGTGACACAGTACCTGAAAGATTATTAAGAATCTTACACAAAAGTAAAACACATTTTAGAATCAAGGAAGTGGTATGATATACACAGTTGTTATACCCTTCATCCTTCATCCTTCTGGGAGGCCATCAAAACTGGTGGTTTTCTACTTCCTGGTAGGTGAGGGAACATCCTTCACAGTGTTATTTTACTGGGTAAGACATCCCAGCGGTAATTTTAGGTGATTAGGAACAGAATTTAGCCAGTAATTTGTGGTCATAAAGAAATAGTCAACAGACAGCCGAATCAGGTATTATGGTCATTTAATGGTCGGCTAACTGGTCAATCACAGCCAGGGAGGGTCTGGAGGCTCTGGCCATTCAGTGGTCAAGATGACCATTTCCTGTATGGTATATACAGAGTCAGCAGGGAGGGAGATTGATGAGAGGGGGATGTTGTTTTAGGTCGCCTCAGGAATGTGTGTTGGTGTGGGAGGGGGTGATTACATGGAGGATTGGTCAATTTGTTCATGATACCATGATGTTTGTTTAATCATCTGGATCCCTTATTGTCAGCTTCCTTCCATTGCTCGAGTCTGTTTTATTTAGAATTGACTTCTTCGAAACTTTTAGAAATAACACTAAAAGTAAGATACTTGAAACATTATATAGAAATATCTGAAGGATTTTTTCAATGACACATGTGTTTATTCTCCAAAAGAAATGTTTTAGGTCAAAGTTCATTTACGGAATGTCATGATCAGCATGCAGCATTTCAGTGTTACAAGTTTTTATCGTAAAAATGATCAATTTGTTTTCTTTATCAAAAGGTCACTGTAATGATAACCACTTGTAGCAAGTCAGAAAAACATATTTATTATTATTAAACAGAACACTACCAGCAAAACTCAACAGATCATTTAAATTAAAAATCCATGAACCCTCGACTCTGGCTAGTACTTATAGCTTTTCCAATTTCCGACCTGTCAGTATATTTGAATTTATAGCCCCTTTTTGGGACCCCCCTCCAGGGCTCACAAGTTTGCCCCTCATACATATATCTTAGATATGCTACAGGAAACCTAATAGTTTGAGAAGTATGAACTGCTTTAAAACCTGGAAAATAAGTTCTTAGAATATATTTATAAAACAACCACTTTATATCCACTAACATTGCAGCATGCTAAGAATAAAATGAATCCCAACATGAGGGGTTTCTTTCAAATTAAGGAAAATGATGAAGACCATCTATCAGATATCCCGGTTTATCTGTATGGTGGAAGATTAACTGGACTCCAATTGCCAGCCTCCAGTAAGTGAGATTATGGTTAGCGGGTATTTTTTGCCTATACACACAGATTGAATATGTTCCACATGTTCTCCCCCTACTAACCAGCCATACCTTCTCCTCTTACTTCCAACCCTTCAGTCTATTCCAATCCTCTAGTTAGTTCATCACCCCTCCCCCTTCCCCCTAGCTTCCTTCCCCCTTTTCTATTTCCCCACCTGCCTTTCTTGTCTTTTACTCCCCCTTCCTTCTCCATGGTTGGAATATGATGACTGCCTATACACCCTTCCATCATATCCCCCCCCCCCCCCCCCCCCCCCCCCCNTTTCTCAGCTACCTCCCTGAGATTCCTGTTACCAGATTGCTTTCATCCTTCACACTTGAGAGGTTTTGGGAAATAATAATATATACATACTTTTGAATGGTCAGAGCCTCTGTTTATTTGCATAAGTTGGTCACTGGTCATCTGTTCTTGAAGTAAACGACCTCCAACAGTGGTCAAAAATAGTTCTGGTTTTGGTTTTTCATTGACAAGAAACTGTTATCAGCCATACTTTTCCCAGAGATCAGCCTTTTTTAATTGACCAGTCATACTTCTCCTAGTGGTCAGCCTTTTTTAGTGACCAGTCATACTTCTCCCAGTGTTCATGCAGATTATATTTATATAGTCCAGTCATAATCTGTCCAAAATCAAAACATCAAATTGATAAATGTTTTGAATCGGAATGCAAAATACAGTGTTCTAGAGTCATGACAATTCACTCCTCAAAATGGGATTCAAGTCTGGGATCCTCCGAATCTAGATAGACCCTCGAACAACTGAGCCTTCTAATTACTATTGATTCAGTCTAGTTTATAACAAGAGTACTTGTGAGAATTGGTCAAGGATATTAGTGACCACTGGTTAATATACTATAGATAGTATCTACCATTTTCTACATTGGTCAGCTGGCTCTATTTATAATGTTTATAGATTTTAAAGAGGCTACTTAAGACATTCACTTGTCATCAGTAGTCAAAGAATTATAAGGAACTTTATGTCTGATGATGGTAATGGATGCTACCTAGAGAGACATCTGTTTCCTACTGTTACCATAGTGATCTCTGTGGTGGCCATCAACAGTCAATGACCATGTGTATATAAACTGGACTTTTATATCATTATTCTGATCAGAAGTTGGACATCTTAGGTGATGAAGCCAAATTATCTCTGGCAGGTCAAAAGACCAAATAAAATGTCCAGCTGGTCATTTCATCTTTAATTATATCAGAAATGTTGAATTGAAGGTTGTACTGGGCAATGTGGTCTCGAATGTAAAATATTGGAAGTTATACTTCCAAAGTAAAGTTAAATTGTAAAGGTACAAAAGTTTAATTGAAGGTCATACTGAACAATGATTCTAAAGAGACTGGATTCCAGAGATGTATTTAAAGGGCTGTTTATCCAGTCACTATGCTGTTTCATTCTTCAGCTGTTCTTTCAGTTTTCATAAGTGGTGGTGCAATTTTTTCAAAGAGGGAGGTATATATACTGTACGTTTTATATATTATACACGGTGTTTTTACTGAGTTCACCTGTGTTGATAAGAAAATATTCAAACTATTAGTTAGCAACATGTTATAATTCATTAGATTTCAGAGCTTTCTGCTGACAATAATATTTCATGTATCTGACTTCAATGATTATCATATTTTTCGAATTTGTCTTTTAAATGTGACTGGGGTAATGTACTTTACAGTTAAAAGCTGTATAAAGTGTCACCATGCAATAGTAAATTGTCATACAAAGTGGGGGGCAAGGTTTCAATACTCAGCGAGGATCTTGTTTTAGTAAACAAAATTATATCAATATTATTTCAGTGCGATTATTTTTATCAGCTCAATTATTTTTATCTAGTCAAGGATTAAAAAATTGGCAATCTCATACTCCAAATGTATTTTTTTATCGTAAGATTTTATTTCAAATTTTTCAAAACAAATATTTTGATTTAACATTTTTTTCCTGTTTAGGGTTAAGATCTGTTAAAATGACGATATCCTCGATTACAGACGTTTGTACGTTCATAGAGCTTAGTGGCAAACTTCTTGTGAATCCACAATCGTGTATCGCCATTAGGTCAGATCAACCCACAGCTAAAGGTCAAAAGTAGACATCCATATTGACCTTTGACCTTTACAGGTATTTTAATGGGTATATAAGTAGTTATGATATATTGAGGTATTGACAAACGCAATAAAGACTACCACATGTTTTGTACCCACTAGATAAAATATCCGTAGTCTGAATTGTCTGGTTAAGGTATTGAGTTATTATTTACTGTGTTATCAAATTAACCTTGATATTTTGTTACAAATCTTTTAAATTTCATCATTGTCTCTTTGTGAGATTTTTTTAAACACAACACAGTTAAATCTTTGCTGAAACGTGCCAAAATAAAAAAAAAATGATAGAAAAAAACAGGGCATTCTATAATTTAACCCTAATTTGAGTTTTGATACTTGGATTTTTTTTATTTTTTTTAACGTTTTAAGATTTATGTAAGCCCCTGACTGACAGTGATTGACAGGCTTGAGGTAAGTAGTAGATATTATGTTGGCTGAAAAACTATTAAGTTATAACCTAAAAATAATAATTGAAGACCAGAAAATAAGGTAAAAATATTAAGATTTTAATTTTATGCTCATGACAAAAACTGAATTAATTTCTTTATAGTTATTGGAAGGCTAAACCACATTAATAATGGACCATTTCCAGCCTATTCCTATCAATCTGTGTGGAAAGTGTTCTCTTTCAGTGAAGTTAGGAATGTGTGGATATAGTCACTGTTTCAGTGAAGTTAGGAATGTGTCGATGTAGTCTCTGTTTCAGTGAAGTTAGGAATGTGTCGAAATAGTCACTGTTTCAATGAAGTAAGGAACGTGTGGATATAGTCACTGTTTCAGTGAAGTTAGGAATGTGTGGATATAGTCACTGTTTCAATGTAGTAAGGAACGTGTGGATATATAGTCACTGTTTCAGTGAAGTTAGGAATGTGTGGATATAGTCACTGTTTCAGTGAAGTTAGGAATGTGTGGATATAGTCACTGTTTCAGTGAAGTTAGGAATGTGTGGATATAGTCACTGTTTCAGTGAAGTTAGGAATGTGTGGATATAGTCACTGTTTCAGTGAAGTTAGGAATGTGTGGATATAGTCACTGTTTCAGTGAAGTTAGGAATGTGTGGATATAGTCACTGTTTCAGTGAAGTTAGGAATGTGTGGATATAGTCACTGTTTCAGTGAAGTTAGGAATGTGTGGATATAGTCACTGTTTCAGTGAAGTTAGGAATGTGTGGATATAGTCACTGTTTCAGTGAAGTTAGGAATGTGTGGATATAGTCACTGTTTCAGTGAAGTTAGGAATGTGTGGATATAGTCACTGTTTCAGTGAAGTTAGGAATGTGTGGATATAGTCACTGTTTCAGTGAAGTTAGGAATGTGTGGATATAGTCACTGTTTCAGTGAAGTTAGGAATGTGTGGATATAGTCACTGTTTCAGTGAAGTTAGGAATGTGTGGATATAGTCACTGTTTCAGTGAAGTTAGGAATGTGTGGATATAGTCACTGTTTCAGTGAAGTTAGGAATGTGTGGATATAGTCACTGTTTCAGTGAAGTTAGGAATGTGTGGATATAGTCACTGTTTCAGTGAAGTTAGGAATGTGTGGATATAGTCACTGTTTCAGTGAAGTTAGGAATGTGTGGATATAGTCACTGTTTCAGTGAAGTTAGGAATGTGTGGATATAGTCACTGTTTCAGTGAAGTTAGGAATGTGTGGATATAGTCACTGTTTCAGTGAAGTTAGGAATGTGTGGATATAGTCACTGTTTCAGTGAAGTTAGGAATGTGTGGATATAGTCACTGTTTCAGTGAAGTTAGGAATGTGTGGATATAGTCACTGTTTCAGTGAAGTTAGGAATGTGTGGATATAGTCACTGTTTCAGTGAAGTTAGGAATGTGTGGATATAGTCACTGTTTCAGTGAAGTTAGGAATGTGTGGATATAGTCACTGTTTCAGTGAAGTTAGGAATGTGTGGATATAGTCACTGTTTCAGTGAAGTTAGGAATGTGTGGATATAGTCACTGTTTCAGTGAAGTTAGGAATGTGTGGATATAGTCACTGTTTCAGTGAAGTTAGGAATGTGTGGATATAGTCACTGTTTCAGTGAAGTTAGGAATGTGTGGATATAGTCACTGTTTCAGTGAAGTTAGGAATGTGTGGATATAGTCACTGTTTCAGTGAAGTTAGGAATGTGTGGATATAGTCACTGTTTCAGTGAAGTTAGGAATGTGTGGATATAGTCACTGTTTCAGTGAAGTTAGGAATGTGTGGATATAGTCACTGTTTCAGTGAAGTTAGGAATGTGTGGATATAGTCACTGTTTCAGTGAAGTTAGGAATGTGTGGATATAGTCACTGTTTCAGTGAAGTTAGGAATGTGTGGATATAGTCACTGTTTCAGTGAAGTTAGGAATGTGTGGATATAGTCACTGTTTCAGTGAAGTTAGGAATGTGTGGATATAGTCACTGTTTCAGTGAAGTTAGGAATGTGTGGATATAGTCACTGTTTCAGTGAAGTTAGGAATGTGTGGATATAGTCACTGTTTCAGTGAAGTTAGGAATGTGTGGATATAGTCACTGTTTCAGTGAAGTTAGGAATGTGTGGATATAGTCACTGTTTCAGTGAAGTTAGGAATGTGTGGATATAGTCACTGTTTCAGTGAAGTTAGGAATGTGTGGATATAGTCACTGTTTCAGTGAATATATATAGACAGTATACCTAGATGAGGGTTTAAGTGAATATAGACAGTATACCTAGATGAGGGTTTCAGTAAATATAGACAGTATACCTAGATGAGGGTTTAAGTAAATATAGACAGTATACCTAGATGAGGGTTTAAGTAAATATAGACAGTATACCTAGATGAGGGTTTAAGTAAATAATATGACTCTACAAGTATTCATATAATAAAGTAAAATCTCAATACAATGCCCCTCTTTTCATTGCCACCTCGTTTATTGCCAGCATATTTCAATGTCCCTTTTTCTCCTTCTCTTATAAATTTCTTTATGTATTTCCCTTCAATTTATTGCCAAACCTCTTTACAATGCCAGATTTTCTCTGAGCAAATGATGGCAGTATAAAGAGGTTTTACTGTAGTTTTATATTTTGCAACTATATGTCATTACAGTTGTTCAGCAATGAAAACAATAAAATGGCAAAAGTAATGATAACTTAACTGTTGAGGAAATCACTTACTGAAAGAATAACCTTCCCGTACGGATTAAGGAACCATGTCCTAGTAGATTTGGGCATTATTTGTTGTGCAATAGAGGACACTGTCTTGGTTAGGCTACTGTAGGATCATGATCACTAGAAAGAGACACTGTGGCCAAACAATCTGTTTCAAGACATGAAATTGGGATGTGGCAACACTAGTAAGGTAATTTAGGTAAAAAGAACGGATCCCTACTTAGAGGAAGCTTTATCAGAACATCAGAACATAGGGACAAGGATCTCTATTGATGACCTCAGGACCAAATAAAGTGTCACATTGTTGGATTCCCTTTAGAGTCTAGTTTATTAGGCTGTACCTACATAAACAAAGTGTAAGGCAGGGATCTCTTCTGGCACTTAAGTGATGTTGGCATCAATGCTGGTGTGT
The DNA here is from genome assembly GCF_002113885.1 of Mizuhopecten yessoensis. NCBI lineage: Eukaryota > Metazoa > Mollusca > Bivalvia > Pectinida > Pectinidae > Mizuhopecten > Mizuhopecten yessoensis. The sequence continues at coordinate 329,271 of NW_018404831.1, read as the reverse complement.
CTGCATCTGTTGGTGGCGGAACATGTGCACTAATTTCCGTCCTATATCATAACACTGTTGGTAACTGACGCTCTGCCACCAATCCAATAGAAAGTACATCATTCATCATACTTTTGAGAAACAATATAAGGAGTACCTCCCAAACATCACAGTGTTTTCTGTTCAACAAGAATATCATCATCTTTTGAAGATACACAGGAAATTGATGAGGCAATTTAAAAAAAACTCATTTCTTCTAAACTACGCACTGATTGTGCTTTTACATCAAAATTATGTCTTTTGTTCGTGGAATTCTCATTTGCTTTAGGAATTTTTGGGGAATTGATGAGGTAACATAGCAAAACATAAGATTTGTTGCCTTAAAATAGGAAAAAGCTTTTATAGCTGTGAGGCTGCGGGCCCTCCAGCAAGTCGATCTCCAGTGGGGTACTTGTGACTCGTACCGTTACTTTGTAGTAGGGCTGTAGGGTTGTTGTGTGAAGTGGGGTACTTGTGATTGTTGGTAGGGTGAAGTGACATGGGGTTGCATAGGGCCATAACTCGCTGTGTAATGATATCAGTCTCCAGGTTTACACTACTCCATCATTGTGGAGTCCTTCCCTCTGGTCACACTTCAGTCGCAATCCAAACCTCTTTCATACATATGTTGTTTGGCTGGGATTCTAGTGTCTTTCTCAGGTAATAGTTACCGTTGATTAGTTCTTATTAAACTTCTCCTCTTGCGTCTATTTGGCTTTGACTGTATGTTTTGGTGTATCTTAATTATTTTCTGTCTGTTTTATCTTTCTGGCTGTCTAGAGTTTTCCAATGAAATGCTTATCTACTTGTCCATATTGATTTGTCATTGCATTTATCTTTCCAACTGTGTTTATAAATATTTTTTTCTATATGTCCATCTTTCCATGCATAGGTTTCTCCATCAGTCAGTCTATCTGTCTTCATATTCATTAATAGAACCTTCCCTTGATGCCAGGGTATGACAGAGAAATCTCAATTTCAGAGACTGCACTGACAGGTGTGAGTCTGATTTGCGAGCGGATATGTTTGCAATACATGAATACAAATGTGAAAAATAAAATAAAACATAAGTCTTTCAAACACAAAGTTCATTCCAAGTATTAATAAGTTTTGACTGAATCAGGAAAATCGATAAAAACAGAGGAAATTTAGCACTGCTACAAGTGGAGCCCAGCATGCCGTGGGCAGCTATATGTCATAATCAATAAATAGAACGACTCGTTCCTGTTAACAATGCATATCCTATTAAATGATTAATAATGTTTTATGGGTATATATTTCAGATTATCAATGTGCTAAGCTAGCTGATAATCTTTATTCAGATCCTTATTGTTCAAAAATATTGTAAGCACAGTTTAGACTCGTATGCATCTAGGTTTCTTTTCCAGTATTTCACGGCCTCAATGATTGGTCAATAAAAATATGCAATGACACTCCATCCAATGACACTTCATCCAATGTCAATGACACTCCATCCAATGTCAATGACACATCCAATGTCAATGACACTTCATCCAATGACGCTTCATCACTTCATCCAATGAACCAATGACACTTCATCCAATGACACTTTGTGTTAAAAACGTTCACAGTTCATCACTCTGTAGCGCATGATTGAAGTATTGAATTTACAAAGTTATTCCTGATATAAAAGTTTTAAAAGATTTAGGTAAATATCTACCAATATTACATGCTTTAGACTAATAGCCTACAATTACTAGGGTCGATCTATATAATGCACCGTAGGCCTCCCAACTGAATGACAATTATTTCACTGTTAATAAAGAAAAACCTTTGTTAGTTACAAATATCTTTACTAAATATTTTTTGTGAAACCATGTCACTTCGACATTTAAATATGGTCACTTCCATGTTTTGACAGCTGAAAGGTCACGGTCACGGTTGAGGTGAGGCAATATTAAACGAAATCTACTGTATCAAACTCGGTGATGGAAGCATCCTCATAATTCTGTCCATTCCCTTACACTCTGTGTCAAATATATTTTTATGGTGAGAAGCCACATGGTTTAGAGGCGTTTCTTGGTGCTTCCTGTTTCGATTGCTATGATATTTCTCTATTTCTGTGAATTTTCTGTAAGCTTTGTCCCTTCAATCTGCTATCACTCTCCTCAGCTGTTGATGATTTGTCACACACCTAGAGGTAAATGACAGCACTTGGCCCTTGATTTACCTCTGTCGCTGACACTGTACATTGCACTAAATTGAGAAAGCAGATCTTTCTAGGTGTTGTATATATTTGGTATCCCAGTTTAGGTTTTGATTGACATGGTTTATTTCAGCGTACATCTGTACTGTTATAGGATCTCAAGGCAGGGAATGAGATACCTGCTGGAGCTTGAAACTGACTTACCAGCAACTAAAGCCTCTCCTATCTGTTTTCACAATTGGTGATTTGGCACAATCCTGTGGTAGTAATTACACCATGCTTTGTAACATACTAAACAAACTGCTTAAACATCAGCCATTATGTTTTTTACACAAGAGGAAACCTGGAAAGGTTTGGTCTGTTTTGAGGTTTTTTATGACTATATAAAAACATTTTAAGGTTCCATAGGTTTTCAGGGTTAGGTCTAGATTTAAAACATTGGACCATTTACTTGAAACAATATTTTTTTTGCTAAATACCAAATCATTTTCAAAGATTGAAAAATGACAATAAAACTAGACTTACATAAATCCATCTCCAAAAGATCTGAATATTGGACACGTTATTTATTGAGAACAAAAAGCAAGTTAGTAATTTGAAGAATTAAAGACAATCTAAATGTGTGGGAAGGAAGTTTTATGTTGTGGATAATAATGAGAGGATGATGAAGATGACGACGATGGCATCAAGGATGGTGACAATGGCAACACCAATGATGAGGGATCATGGTGACAATGGCAACACCAATGACGAGGGATGGTGACAATGGCAACACCCATGACGAGGGATGTTGACAATGGCAACACCAATGACGAGGGATGCAACACCAATGACGAGGGATGGTGACAATGGCAACACCAATGACGAGGCATGGTAACAATGGCAACACCAATGATGAGGGATGGTGACAATGGCAACACCAATGACAAGGGATGGTGACAATGGCAACACCAATGACAATGGCAACACCAATGACGAGGGAAGGTAACAATGGCAACACCAATGACGAGGGATGGAAACAATGGCAACACCAATGCCGAGGGATGGTGACAATGGCAACACCAATGAGAATGGCAACACCAATGACGAGGGAAGGTGACAATGGCAACACCGATGACGAGGGATGGTGACAATGGCAACACCAAGGACAATGGCAACACCAATGACGAGGGAAGGTGACAATGGCAACACCAATGACGAGGGATGTTGACAATGGCAACACCAATAACGAGGGATGCAACACCAATGACGAGGGATGGCGACAATGGCAACACCAATGACAATGGCAACACCAATGACGAGGGAAGGTAACAATGGCAACACCAATGACGAGGGATGGAAACAATGGCAACACCAATGCCGAGGGATGGTGACAATGGCAACACCAATGAGAATGGCAACACCAATGACGAGGGAAGGTGACAATGGCAACACCGATGACGAGGGATGGTGACAATGGCAACACCAAGGACAATGGCAACACCAATGACGAGGGAAGGTAACAATGGCAACACCAATGACGAGGGATGGAAACAATGGCAACACCAATGCCGAGGGATGGTGACAATGGCAACACCAATGACAAGGGATGGTGACAATGGCAACACCAATGACGAGGGATGGTGACAATGGCAACACCAATGACAATGGCAACACCAATGACGAGGGAAGGTGACAATGGCAACACCAATGACGAGGGATGGTCACAATGGCAACACCAATGACGAGGGATGGCGACAATGGCAACACCAATGACGAGGGATGGGGACAATGGCAACACCAATGCCGAGGGATGGTGACAATGGCAACACCAATGACGAGGGATGGCGACAATGGCAACACCAATGACGAGGGATGGTGACAATGGCAACACCAATGACGAGGGATGGTGAAATTGTATATGGGTGATGATAACGTTAGCGATCAAACAGGGCAAAGATGTGTATGTAAGATTATGATTACAACAACAACGATGATAGTGGCTGATAATGACAATGAGAGATGGGTGGAGTTGTATGCTTACAGGAGGGAGTTGAAGATGATGGCAGAAATGATCCTGATGCTTAGGGGTCTAGAGTAAATAAAAAAAAAAGGAGATCAATTGCTGATTTCTGTTGTACAATTATCCAATGTCGATATATAAAACCATTGCGGGACAAAATCATTACTTGCTCATATCAAAGGTATACAACAGACATACATTCCAAAACAAAGCCATAACAATCATTAACCAATGTCAGGTTACACCTGTACAAACAATTCAGATTGCTTGTGGTGGATTTAAACGCTGAAACAGAATCACTTGGCATTTTTAATACATGTAAGAAATGCTATCTCTATTTCAACCCTGTTTTCTTGCAGTATAGTTATTGTTCCTGTAAAAGAACCTTTTGCCATTTTTCATTGTTCTTATTTGTCTTTGAAATGTCTTACCTGTTGAGAAGTTTATGTTTTTAATGAGCGGGTATGTATCAGTGTTCTATAATTACACATCCATAATGTGAGGCTCTGAAATGGAGAGGGGACAAAAAATAAACCTTATTCTGGCTACTTTTTAAATGTTGACATGAACTATAGATACCTATTGTGTGAACATGTTGAGGTAAAGCTGTTATTGCTTTTCAAAAGATGTTTTGTAAATAAAACAATTTTTATTTATAACATTATTTTATATTAAATAATCCAAATATTTTGTAAATTTTTTTTTTAACATAATTTTTCAACAGCCTATTTCAACTGCTGCCCAATCTCTTGTCTTGTTTCTTTCAGTATCCTATTTAATGTTTTTATAAACTACAATGATCTCATGCATTCTACAATCAGGTCAGTTTATTCTGCCTATATGAAACAATAATATACGCAGGGCTCCTGTAGAACTGTCCCCACGATGACATACCAAGCATTCATCACCATTCCGTTAAATGTCCGCTCTACATTGTGTGTGGTCTAACCAATGTTTGCCCCGACTATGAACTCTCTGATATCCATTATTGTTCAACATGTACAACGATATTATAATTACGAGACTGTGCTCATCAGAACAGATAAGTACTAAATGATCTGTTGAACAATACACAAGCATTATAGTCTATCATACACCAGTTCTGTGGCCGGCCTAGGCCGTATTGTGTTGGTGCGGAATCTCACCCCGTCTTCAGGGTCAATGATACTCTTGTGATCTATAGTCTAACCTGCAGTATGCATGACGGAAGGATTTTCACGCTTGAATCCTGTATCTAGTTGCTGGCTAGTTAGAGTCCATTACTAATCCATGATTTGTTGATAAGTCCAATTATGGTTCAAACAAATTGCAATTGGTACAGAATTTGTTCTTTTAATTTGTGTAATTACCATCCGGTTACAGTAATTGCGTGTTCTGATAATGTTCCGCCTCTGAAATAGGAAACTTTTCACTAGGCAAAGTGTTGGAAAGAAATGTTGAATTTGCAATTGGATATGTTTTATTTATGCCTAATGTGTTCATCATGTTCACCTGTCCCTGGAAACGTTGTCCTGTATCAAAAATAAGGTAAGGATATGTAAATGTTGATAAGGACAATGAGGAGAGAAAAAAATACATCAAATACAGCTAAGTTGTTGGATTTCTGTTGCTGTCTTTCTACAGGCATTGTCCTAAAGCTTCATTTTCTGGGTACAGAGAGTTTTCTGGGTACAGAGAGTTTTGTGGGTACGGAGAGTTTTCTGGGTACAGAGAGTTTTCTGGGTACGGAGAGTTTTGTGGGTACGGAGAGCTTTCTGGGCACGGAGAGTTTTGTGGGTACGGAGAGGTTTCTGGGTACGGAGAGGGTTCTGGGTACGGGGAGGTTTCTGGGTACGGAGAGGTTTCTGGGTACGGAGAGCTTTCTGGGTACGGAGAGTTTTGTGGGTACGGAGAGTTTTGTGGGTACGGAGAGTTTTCTGGGTACAGAGAGTTTTGTGGGTACGGAGAGTTTTCTGGGTACAGAGAGTTTTGTGGGTACGGAGAGTTTTCTGGGTACAGAGAGTTCTCTGGGTACGGAGAGTTTTGTGGGTACAGAGAGTTTTCTGGGTACGAGAGTTTTGTGGGTACGGAGAGTTTTCTGGGTACAGAGAGTTCTCTGGGTACGGAGAGTTTTGTGGGTACAGAGAGTTTTCTGGGTACGAGAGTTTTGTGGGTACGGAGAGTTTTCTGGGTACGAGAGTTTTGTGGGTACGGAGAGTTTTCTGGGTACGAGAGTTTTGTGGGTACGGAGAGTTTTCTGGGTACAGAGAGTTCTCTGGGTACGGAGAGTTTTGTGGGTACAGAGAGTTTTCTGGGTACGAGAGTTTTGTGGGTACGGAGAGTTTTCTGGGTACGAGAGTTTTGTGGGTACGGAGAGTTTTCTGGGTACAGAGAGTTTTGTGGGTACGGAGAGTTTTCTGGGTACGAGAGTTTTGTGGGTACGGAGAGTTTTCTGGGTACGAGAGTTTTGTGGGTACGGAGAGTTTTCTGGGTACGGAGAGTTTTGTGGGTACAGAGAGTTTTCTGGGTACGAGAGTTTTGTGGGTACGGAGAGTTTTCTGGGTACAGAGAGTTTTCTGGGTACGGAGAGTTTTGTGGGTACGGGGAGTTTTCTGGGTACGGAGAGTTTTCTGGGTACGGAGAGTTTTCTGGGTACGGAGAGTTTTCTGGGTACGGAGAGCTTTCTGGGTACGGAGAGGTTTCTGGGTACGGAGAGTTTTGTGGGTACGGAGAGTTTTGTGGGTACGGAGAGCTCCGTATCTATAACGCGGAGAGTATAAAGGGAGGAGTCCCCCTAGGCTAGGAGGATGAAGTCATTGAAAGTGACACAGTTATCAGGCGTGTCATTCATTGTCGACCTTTATCTTTACATTCAGGGAGGGGGATCTAGGTTACCCATATTATGAAATATTAATAAAACACATATCAAGCAAATGATCCTCATAGTTGGAATTATCTTAAAACACATCTTTAAATGATAACCTGCAAATTGGAATCATATATATTAAAACACATCTTCAAATAGTGACCCCAAAATTGGACTTTTTTAAAAACACATCTTCAAATAATAACCCCAAAAATAAGAATCATATATTTAAAAACACATCTCCGAATAATAACCCTGCAAATTGGAATTATTGTAAAACACATCTGAAACTAATGAGCCAAAAAATTGGAATTATGTATTTCAAAACAAATGTTCAAATAATGACACCCATAATTGGAATTGAATGTATTTTAAAACCTATAGATGAAGGAATTCCACAACATTATAATTCTCTCAACTTGATTTCGCACCTATTTAAAAGATGAGATAAATTTTATTTAGAGGCAGTATTATATACAAATGCCACACTGAGCTCTGGAAAGCTTTTGACTGCCATAATGTATTTATGTTTACACTTGCATAAGTCCTTCCTGTCGTACAGATGTTTAGGATGCTATGTTATCATTAGCTCATAGAACTAGTTGTTTATTGGAAAAATATACTTGCAATAGGTTTTACCATGAGTGTGCCAAAGTAAGAAAGTGTGCTTCTCTGTAGAAGCTGTTTACCCATGTTGTTGTATATCTGTTTGTTTACATAAGTAACATGCTTCATTTGAAGCAACTAGTATATTTTATTATCAGAAAATCCACCGGTTTCTAGTTTGTTTATAGATTTTTCTTGGGTTTTAACATTGTTGAACTTGTCCTTACCATGTGCAAGATTTTCTTTCAAACATTTCCTAAGACTTCCAAATTCATTTAGATAGACAACTTTGAAAACAAACATGTCATTCTCTGTCTTATATTACTGGTACATAGGATTGGTATTTGTTTACATAGTTTTGCTGGAATTTCTCTTTTTTTTATTTGGGCACCAAGAACTGTAAAAATTTTATTTAATTCCATCTTAGTTTAAGAATTTAGAAAATCGGATACAAAATGTTCTGGGTCAGGATGTGCCAAATGATGTCATTTATCATAGAGAGTGGGAGGAAAAGGAAGGAAAATGGAGAGGAGGGGAGACCTATAGACAAAGAGAGTTATTCTCTGTGATAGATACCAGATGGAGGTGTATAATCCCCTTCCTATTTTGTGGCTCTAGACACGGTAAGGGTCCACCAGTGAGAGGCCTCTAGGCCAATCCCTAACGGGGCAAAAAAATCTGAAAATAAAACTGTCAGCTAGTTAGCATTCCAAAAAAAAGGCTGTAAATCTTTCTTGGGGCAGAATTATCTTATTTTTGTACTTTATGATCTTTGCAGTGTGTTTTGTATCAAACAGGTCTAAAATACCTGGTTATGTGGAATATCTAACGGGGAATTCTCTTCACTGTAGAAATATTTTGTATCAAAACCATGTTCTGGTGTCATTATTGTATTAAAACTAAGACTGTTACATAAGAAACTTTATCATTATGTTCAGGTATGTTCAATGAAAGTTGAACTTAGAAACCATAACAGCATGTTCAGTAAGAAAACATATGTATATTACATCAGAAAACTTATCAATAAGTTGTTAGCAAAGATACTTTGAGGTTCATTTAGAAACCATATCAGTGCGTTATTCTGATTTCAAAATTATAATGATGGCTGTTCTGGAATATCAACTGTGGAGACTTTCCTTTGGATGACAATAACAATTAATTAAGATTGTAAATATGTTGGCTATTTAGTGCCAGTTCTAGAGGTGTAAACAGTTTGGCTATTTAGTGCCAGTTCTAGAGGTGTAAACAGTTTGACTATTTAGTGCCAGTTCTAGAGGTGTAAACAGTTTGACTATTTAGTGCCAGTTCTAGAGGTGTAAACAGTTTGACTATTTAGTGCCAGTTCTAGAGGTGTAAACAGTTTGACTATTTAGTGCCAGTTCTAGAGGTGTAAACAGTTTGACTATTTAGTGCCAGTTCTAGAGGTGTAAACAGTTTGACTATTTAGTGCCAGTTCTAGAGGTGTAAACAGTTTGACTATTTAGTGCCAGTTCTAGAGGTGTAAACAGTTTGACTATTTAGTGCCAGTTCTAGAGGTGTAAACAGTTTGACTATTTAGTGCCAGTTCTAGAGGTGTAAACAGTTTGACTATTTAGTGCCAGTTCTAGAGGTGTAAACAGTTTGACTATTTAGTGCCAGTTCTAGAGGTGTAAACAGTTTGACTATTTAGTGCCAGTTCTAGAGGTGTAAACAGTTTGACTATTTAGTGCCAGTTCTAGAGGTGTAAACAGTTTGACTATTTAGTGCCAGTTCTAGAGGTGTAAACAGTTTGACTATTTAGTGCCAGTTCTAGAGGTGTAAACAGTTTGACTATTTAGTGCCAGTTCTAGAGGTGTAAACAGTTTGACTATTTAGTGCCAGTTCTAGAGGTGTAAACAGTTTGACTATTTAGTGCCAGTTCTAGAGGTGTAAACAGTTTGACTATTTAGTGCCAGTTCTAGAGGTGTAAACAGTTTGACTATTTAGTGCCAGTTCTAGAGGTGTAAACAGTTTGACTATTTAGTGCCAGTTCTAGAGGTGTAAACAGTTTGACTATTTAGTGCCAGTTCTAGAGGTGTAAACAGTTTGACTATTTAGTGCCAGTTCTAGAGGTGTAAACAGTTTGACTATTTAGTGCCAGTTCTAGAGGTGTAAACAGTTTGACTATTTAGTGCCAGTTCTAGAGGTGTAAGCAGTCTGACTATTTAGTGCCAGTTCTAGAGGTGTAAACAGTTTGACTATTTAGTGCCAGTTCTAGAGGTGTAAACAGTTTGATTATTTAGTGCCAGTTCTAGAGGTGTAAACAGTTTGGCTATTTAGTGGCTGTTCTGGAGCTATTTTACCTTTGTACACCTAGTACTGGTAAAATACAGGGAATGCGAGACACTTGTATGTGTCATCACAATATCTGTGACAATTTTTTGTCCTACAAAAGGGAGATAATTATGGTTGTCTTGCTTGGAATGTGCGGGGATCATACAATGTGTACCTGAGTCGTAATAGCTCTACCTGTCTCACAAATCAGCCAATCCCTCAAGCTTACGCTGATTTATGAAAATAGCTTTTCCTCCGTGAACAACATGGACTGTAAAAGAATCAGCCAAGCGAATATTGTCATGACTAAAGAAAAATCAAACGGTAGATGTTGAGATTATTTGATAGCATAAATTGTATTTTTGAAAGTTGTTTTATTTAAAAATTTAAGTACAGAAACATACAAATCATATAACATCATGAAACAGTTTTGTTTTGAATTTTTCTAAGAACAAAATTGAGTTTAATTGATGAAAATGAAAATTCTTTGTGACTTAAAAGTATGACAGAATAAAGAAACGAAAAGGGTATAACATCTACCATCTGAATGGAAAATTGAGAAAAATGCAAAAATAAATCTTGGTCACAAATTCTTACGATAGGGAAAATGTGTGATATATATTGACAGATAAGGGACCAACAACAATGGGTCGTGAACCTACGGACAATGGGTCGTGAACCTACGGACAATGGGTCTTTGGCTTCACGGTCCCTCATGGATATGTTTACTTATTTTGGAAATGTGAAACAGGAGTGTTTAAAGACACCATTTTTATTGATAAGATGTTCAACTGAGATTAAATGGGAAGCATATTTAAATGTAGAAGACTGATGAGTTTTTAAAAACCTTAACAAAAATCCAGACAGCCTGTCCCTTGTGAAAATATGACAAATGTAGAAAAGTTCTCATACAGAAAAATTGAATTAATCTGCTTGCATGGACTTCCAATAAATGAATGTTTTGTGGATTGATATATCTTTAAAGCGGGTTGACCTGTGACTTTAGTTTAAGCAAATTGCGAGGATAGTTTTACATAATATATTTGTAGGAATGGGAGGATTCCCAGTACGTAACAAACTTGTTCACTACACATGAGCTACTCGTGTGCAGACTGTTAACAAACTTAGATATGGGAACATCCTTAACCAGTATCTCATGGAAATGCTGTTGGCCCTTGTGTTTCCTATACAACAGCTAGGTTACTCCCCTGTATCATGCCTGAATGGGAATCTATACTGTTCCGTTCTATGAACATTTCTAATATCATGCTGATTATAGTTTCTCAAGAGTACAACATGGCTATATAAGCACTACTACTACACAGACACAATTAGAATGACCAACAGGTTAGGAAGTTTCTGTAAATGTTGGATTGATTGAGTAGGTATTAAATTAACATTTATTTATGTTGCTATGTTAAATGAAAAACCCAATCATCCACCACCGTATCGCAATGGCCTTCAGCATCCTTAGGACTTCATAGTGTTAGGTACAATGTATCACAGGTTACGTAAAACTATTAACCAACTTATGTTCGTCGTATCGTTAGTGATGCTTTGTTTTTGTAAGGGGTGTTACTGTGGCATTGGAAAAAAACTATCGGCCAAGTTGTAATTTATTGGGACCACAGCAACCAGCTAATGTTTTAATTTGGCGCAGAATTTCCAACATTGCATCTGCTGTACAATATCAGTTTGACGTTTGTTTATGTGACCCATTTCTCAGGTCTTTCATTCCATTGGAATGAATTAGAGAGATCTGGTTCCACCTGAAACATAAATGTTTTACTTCAACAGGAAAACATTTTAAACTGCCAACTTCCATCTGTGCAGGTATTTATTTTGAACTTTTTGATCAAAAAAATATTCTAACTTGAACATATTTTAAATTTCATGTGAATTGGGTGTTTTATTTATATGTGATTTTGATCTTTTAACTGTGTATTTTGTACAATAAACATTTAAATTCCAGCTTCATCAACCAAACTGTTCTAACACTGAGACTATTAGGGTGAGAAGACAGCACATGAGTGATGCATGTCCATGGATGAAGTCAAACTTCCAAAAAGGCAACATTCTATAGCTGAGTGAGCTGTTATTTTTGCTTGAAATACAAAAAAATAAGTTTCCTGTTTGAAAATATTTAAGTGATTATATTCCATAAATATGTGAAGGAAATTTTGTAGTAATTGCTTAATGAAGGCAATTACTGATAAATAAGATTAATCTGATTACAATAAAGATATTTCTTTTGTTAATGATAATAGTTGAATGTTTGAGCTTAGATTTTCAAGATTTGAATTATATTAATAAATATTTTTCATTCAGATGTGCATCTTTATGAATGTATTGACATAATGGTGGTTTTAAACATACAGCCATATAGGGTATAATTCGGGGGTAGGCTCCATCATTAGTCTCTCCTCAACAGCTACACCTCAAACTCGGGTGTCGCCGACGTCCATTTCAAACGCCCACAAAACAGCCTGAATAGCTCCATGCAGACATTTTGATTCCATGAATCTTTTAATGGATATAAAATTGCAATGAAAAAACACTTTCATTTTTTCTGAAAGATGAGCTCATTGGTGTTCATGACCCGAGTATCGGAGGTAGCAAGCGGAGCATAAAAAGCAACATAAAACAACCCTGTCCAAGTCCCAACGGACAAAAGGGTCGCTTTGCTCGTAAAGATGGAATGCGCGTTATTGTGGTTTTCTATCTGGTCGCCTTTGTGACCGAGTGGTGTTGCTGGATTCTCCTGGTGAGGCTCCCTGTCACACAAGTCATGGTAAGGGGCAAGCATTGCTCAGAACTCACCAGTTCAAACTGTTAATAGATGTAAAAAAAAACCAGCAAGAATCAAGCAAAAAGGATTCACATAAAGCAACAGATTTTCCTATTTGATCAATTCTGATTGTATATGATTTTGTTTAGAAATACCTGTAAATTAGATTATTAGATAATATATTCGAAAAATTTTGAATGAAGGATACAAAAACTGGGATTGGCAGCTTGCTACTTTCATTTCTGGGGAATTGGTCACATTAAATCTCTTCCTCTTGAATAACAATTGTCATAATATATCATTGTATGTTTTATAATATCTTAAAGCTTTTGTTTTTTTGGCGTATCTTGTCTGCTGAAAATCCTACTTTAATGTAAACTAATGCACTATATTAAGACAGGAGAGAGCCAACACGAGACATTTTTACACATGTTTATGTATAAACACATCTCCTGATGTTGGCCACCAGTCTGTTGTTATTCGTGTCTATAAGATGACTCCTATTATGAGGAGAGAATTAGGACAATATTACAGGGACTTGTGTGTTCATAGGTCACAAACTTGATACAGACAGGTGTGTAGTTAATGTTCAACCATGCCTATACAATTTAGGATGATACTGAGGCAAAATTCCTGTGGATCAGGTGTGGGGACTAGACACTGTTTTATGTACATATATACGTCCTGTTAAACGATTAGTATCAACAACAGGATAGATAAGATTTCTGAATCTCACAGTTTTGATTTATATAAAATTAAAATTTCAGAGAAAGGTTGATGACACTTTTTTGGAAAGGATCAGATATTTGTGTACCGTGACCCTTTTTGTGCAAATATTTGTGTTTTTTGACAAATCTCTGAAGAAACCTTTCTTAGAAATAGTAAATCATCCTTGAGAATTACAGTCTTGAGGAATACATCCCTGAAAACATACATCCATGACTGCAAGTATTAAGGCCTGCCTACATGTCACCTGTGTAGACTACAAGTATTAAGGTCTACCTACATGTCACCTGTGTAGACTACAAGTATAAAGGCATGCCTACATGTCACCTGTGTAGACAACAAGTATTAAGGCATGCCTACATGTCACCTGTGTAGACTAAAAGTATTAAGGCATGCCTACATGTCACCTGTGTAGACTACAAGTATTAAGGTCTACCTACATGTTACCTGTGTAGACTACAAGTATTAAGGTCTATCTACATGTCACCTGTGTAGACTACAAGTATTTAGGTCTACCTACATGTCATCTGTGTAGACTACAAGTATTAAGGTCTACCTACAAGTCACCAGTGTAGACTACAAGTATTAAGGTCTACCAACATGTCACCTGTGTAGACAACAAGTATTAAGGCATGCCTACATGTCACCTGTGTAGACAACAAGTATTAAAAAAAAGGCCTGCCTACATGTCACCTGTGTAGACTACGAGTATAAAGGACTGCCTACATGTCACCTGTGTAGACTACAAGTATTAAGGTCTACCTACATGTCACCTGTGTAGACTACAAGTATTAAGGCATGCCTACATGTCACCTGTGTAGACTACAAGTATTAAGGTCTGTCTTCATGTCACCTGTGTAGACTACAAGTATTAAGGTCTACCTACATGTTACCTGTGTAGACCTCAAGTATTTAGGTCTACCTACATGTCACATGTGTAGACTACAAGTATTAAGGTCTGCCTACATGTCACCTGTGTAGACAACAAGTATTAAGGTCTGCCAAGCTGTCACCTGTGTTGATGAGTAGTATTAAGATCTGCCTACACGTCACCTGTGTAGACTACAAGTATTTAGGTCTGCCAAGCTGTCACCTGTGTAGACTAAAAGTATTTAGGTCTGCCAAGCTGTCCCCTATGTAGACTACAGGTATTAAGGTCTACCCAGCTGTCACCTATGTAGACTACAGGTATTAAGGTCTACACAGCTGTCCCCTATGTAGACTACAGGTATTAGGGTCTACACAGCTGTCCCCTGTGTTGACTACAGGAATTAAGGTCTACCCAGCTGTCCTGTATGTTGACTACAGGTATTAACTGTGTTGACTGCAGGTATTAAGGTCTACCCAGCTGTCCCCGTGTTGACTACAGGTATTAAGGTCTCCCCAGCTGTCCCCTGTGTTGACTACAGGAATTAAGGTCTACCCAGCTGTCCTGTGCGTTGACTACAGGTATTAAGGTCTACTCAGCTGTCCTGTGTGTTGACTACAGGTATTAAGGTCTGCCCAGCTGTCCCCTGTGTAGACTACAAGTATTAAGGGCTGCCAAGCTGTCACCTGTGTAGACTAAAAGCATTTAGGTCTGCCAAGCTGTCCCCTGTGTAGACTAAAAGTATTTAGGTCTACCAAGCTGTCCCCTATGTAGACTACAGGTATTAGGGTCTACACAGCTGTCCCCTGTGTTGACTACAGGTATTAAGGTCTACACAGCTGTCCCCTATGTAGACTACAGGTACTAAGGTCTACCCAGCTGTCCCCTATGTAGACTACAGGGATTAGGGTCTACCCAGCTGTCCCCTGTGTAAACTACAGGTATTAAGGTCTACCCAGTTGTCCCCTGTGTTGACTACAGGTATTAAGGTCTGCCCAGCTGTCCTGTGTGTTGACTACAGGGATTAAGGTCTACCCAGCTGTCCCCTATGTAGACTACAGGTACTAAGGTCTACCCAGCTGTCCCCTATGAAGACTACAGGTATTAAGGTCTACCCCGCTGTCCCTTGTGTAGACTACAGGTATTAAGGTCTCCCCAGCTGTCCTGTGTGTTGACTACAGGTATTAACTGTGTTGACTCCAGGGATTAAGGACTACCCAGCTGTCCTGTGTGTTGACTACAGGGATTAAGGTCTACCCAGCTGTCCCCTATGTAGACTACATGTATTAAGGTCTACCCAGCTGTCCCTTGTGTAGACTACAAGTATTAAGGTCTACCAAGCTGTCCCCTGTGTAGACCTCAAGTATTAATGTCTACCCAGCTGTCCCCTGTGCAGACTACAAGTATTAAGGTCTACCCAGCTGTCCCCTATGTAGACTACAGGTATTAGGGTCTACCCAGCTGTCCCCTGTGTAGACTACAGGTATTAGGGTCTACCCAGCTGTCCCCTGTGTTGACTACAGGTTAGGTCTGTTATGGTTGTAGTACAACTTGTAGACAATTTGAAGTTGGATTGCAGATTAAGTTTATCATTATTCCTCCATTCTTATCAAGGTGTGATTATCTCTACATCAGATCAAGGTATGTACAGGTATTTCCTAGGTTTGGGCCAAGGTTGTAGGTCATCCTATATTGGAACTGAAAGGCAAATTTAACTTCAAGTCTGTATTTTAATGGATCCCAAATCTCAGCACTTCGGTTTCAGAAAAAATACATCCGACTTTTACTTTGTTTTTCAAATTAAAGTTCAAGTAAGGATTTTTGAAAATAAACTCAAGTGAACTCAGATATGAGCAAGCATTACTGCAAAATAAACAGTTTATATTTTGGGCTTAAGGCAGCTGTAAAGAGTGATGCTGATTGTCTGTTATTTTTCCGGTTTAGATGTACTGTTGGGAATATTGTTAACTTTTTTCTTTCAGAAATTTGTCAGTAACCTTTGACATCCATACACCCTCTTTCTTGAATTTCAAGCTTCATTTCACATCCATCAATATGACATGCCATTATTTTGCCATTAGGCTTCTATTCTGTGGAGCCTGCTGTGATCACAGGGATTACACTACTGACTGACAAAGTGAGATGAATTTACATAATTCCGACTCGACATGGAGTAAATCGTTTTTCCGCGCTTGTTTCTCATTATCAACCAATCGCAAGGCTTGTTTCTCATTATCAACCAATCACAAATTGGTGATCAAGCTGGAAAAAAAACTAATTTTCGGAAAAACGCATAACATTTGAAACACATATGGTGTAGAAAGGCATAGAGCTGATAGTGAAAGATGGTGTGATATGTAACTTAATGAGCTAGGAAAGCATCTGTACTTACACATCTTACACAACATCTACAGTTATGGGTTTTGGAGGCTAAGAGTTAGGCTTCTGTTGATGGTAACCTGTTGGGGGCCGCACATTCATTAATGGATAAAAAAATCGGGGTAGAGTTTCTCCTAAGCTATTTGCAGATTGACATCCAACACATTAGAAATGACGAGGATAGTTTGGCTAACCGACAGAAATTGGAAATGAATTAGTTACAGCTATTTCAATTACAGCCCCCCTCCAAAAACAGCAGTCATTCTCTCATTTCTGCAAAGTACACCCATAAGTTATCTCCCATGTGAACCGTTGCTGTAATTGTTTAGTGCACCTAGTGCTTATGAGCATATATACAATGTAGCAGCTTCTGGCATCCATCCAGTCAAAAAGTTAGTGAAGTGAACTATAAGGCATAGAGTCATGATATTTGACCTGTATCATACCGTCTTGGTAAGTGATCAATATATATATATATTACCTTGACCAACATTCTAGGTCACAGGTATGAAAAACTAAAAACCTCAAATGACTTCTTCAGGGTAACTTTGAGGCCTAGATTATAATTTGGCCTGTAGTTTGCTGTGGTGGACGGCATTTTAATTTGTTTAGATAAATTACCTTGACCCACTTCCTAGAAAATTATAATTTGGCCAGTACCCTGGTAGTATGGTTGGTGTATTAGAGGGATATCTGATTAGTTCAAACAGACAATCTTGCTGAGATTAAGGCCATCACATTTGATAAAATACCTTGACCTACATAATGAATAATAATAATTTGAGGTTCTTTTATATCGCTTTATCACAACTTAGTTCGTAGGTTGTCTCAAAGCGGTTCACAAATTATTATCCATGGTTATAGGGCCTTTGCAAACAGCCAATATTTTTCTCAACTCCCTGGGGAGCATACAGCCATTACTGCCATTTCGGCACTTACAGCTCGCATTCTACAATTCTAGAACTGCCCAACCACGTACTCATTTACAGCTGAGTAGACTGGAACAAACGGAGTAAAGTATCTTGTTAAAAGATACAACACAGTGCTGTGCCATGACTCGAACCCGCAACCCTTTGGTCACAAGCCCGGCGTCTAACCACTGGACTACCGTGCCTCCTAAATAATAATTTGAGGTTCTTATATATCGCTTTATCACAACCTAGTTCGTAGATCACCTCATTGCACATTGCAGCTAGAGGATCAAAGTGCTTTTAAAACTTTTAAATCTTCTAATAATGAACCATGAGGATATAGTATAAACCATGAAAGTTGGTATGGCATACTAGAATCACCATGTCCTGTAGCATATCTGTACTATCATATATTTTCAAATTAATCATCTTGAAATATAATTATTTTTTCAAATGACATCTTATAATGAACTATGGAGCCTAAAGTTATGAAAGTCCATCTGTAGCTTGCTGCTTTGTTATGCCCCCGCCATAAAATAGGGGGGGCATATAGTGTTGCCCATGTCCGTCCCGTCCCGTCCTGTCCCGTCCTGTCCCGTCCAGTCCTGTGATCAAAGTGGGATGGGGGCATTCATGTCTTACAGACATTTTTTAGTTTATTTAGACTTTGGCAATGTATCTGATTTTCAACTAAGTTGCCTAAAATTCTTAGTTGTTGATCAATAAAATGCAATGTTATACGTTGATGTATATACAAATGAAATGCTCACATTGACAATCAATAACTTTCAATACAATCTTATGACTGTGTTTGTAGCTGGAGGTTACAACGATTGGTACATGAGTGCTAGATATCTAAACATATCCTTTACCACAGAGTAAGCAACAGTTGCTAGCACTTACATTGATATTAAGTCATACCATGTGTCGGGTGTGTATAAATCAGTACATGTGTCTAGGTGGGCAATTCTGCTCCTGCTTTACATGCTAACAGCAGTCGTGTGCATCATCTCGCACAATAAAACAGGTTCCTGAGCCGTCTGTATATGCTGCACTAATTAACCTATGTCCTAGGGGGAGTTGGGGGACATCCCAGCAATGACAATCTCCCTTCCCTCCACCCACTTACACACACAAGAAGGCTAGGACGGTATATCAGGTGGTCTGTCTACACAACTGAACCAACTCTAATGAACCCTTGTGTAATGTCTTACCCATCACATTACCCCCCAGAGGCCTGACTACCATGGTGTTTCCGTTGATATTACAGAGTTATGGCCCTTTGGTTTTTAGCCAAGCAAAGACTTGTCCAGTCTATTAATTATCTCTAAAGTATGAAACAAATTTCATTGAAACTTTGCAAACATTTTATTTATCATATGAACCTGTGCACATGTAATCAACATAGTATTTCAGCTACTTTCTAAAGACTTATCTTTGATGTTAAAAAATTACCAAACATATAATGAGCTTTTCAAAAATGTATTTATCAAACAACTGTTTATTAATGTTGATAAATACAGGGCATTCCCATAAAGGCTATATTTTGAAATTGATTTTCACCAAAGAACTGGTCTACATGTCAAGGTCAAGTTCATTACTACAGGACATATCACATACTATTGTCAGGTATCTTTACCTTAAAGGTCAAATTCGTTACTACAAGACATATCTCACACTATTATCAGGTATATTTAAGGTCAAGGTCATGGTTTAAGTTTAGATGTCAAATGCATTCATTTATGGTCAGTTTCATTTTGGAATTGGAAAAACCAGGATGTGATGACATAATTCTAGTTTATATAATTTCTGTTGATAATGCATTACAAAAAGGCTTGCTGGACAGACAGTTTAGAAGTTTAGTATGAACTTAATAAAAAATAATATATTTAGGATATTAAGATAAGGCTGAGTATGAACTTAATAAAAAATAATATATTTAGGATATTAAGATAAGGCTGACAAGGTTTATTGCTTTTATCTTGGACAGGTTTTTATCTTTGATAGTTTATCTGTGGTTCTTGTAGCATAGTGTCAGTGAGAAATCAATCCATTCCATTTAAAATCATGTGATTCAATGCTCTAATGACTATTTTTATTGCCCTTTTTCAGAAATCTGTAGAAATTTTCTCCAAAGAATTGCTTCTTAGTTCAATGAGTGATATTTATGATTTTTGTTACATGATCTGTACCTGAAATATTATACATATAATGCAATCAGGTGTTTTTTTAAAACTTTTTATGGGAGTTTAAATTATGACCCTTTTCTTTTTTTTTTATGTGAAAATAGAGATATTTTGTTAGCCTGTGGCTTACAGTTCCAGTTTTAAATGATCAACTCTTTATTGATTATATGGATGCAGATTAAACAGTTTTCTGTATGGTGATTGAATATTGCATTCTGTTGAGACACTGCAGGTGACAGATGGAAAGTCTGCGTTATTATAGCTGGAAGGCCTTTGACATTAACAGAAATATTTCTGGGTTAGTCTTAATGTTAATGTTGGATTCAATTGAAGAATATCACGAGAGTTATTTTTTTTTAGGATTTAAGATACATTTAATTTGAAAGCAGTTTGCATGTAGACTTTTAAAGGAAAGAATTTGTAATAGGTTATGTTACTTTAAAATCAGAGGAGCTCGCATGTGTGATTTTCTGTCAACTGAAAATATGCTCATTTTATTGTGATGGATGTTCATAAAATCAGGAAACTGACAAAATAAAATTTCACAAAAAAATGATATTTCGTTTTCAATTAACACTTTCTATGAATAATACTTCAACCTCCTACACAGAGGATGATTAGAAGTACACAAATGTCATGCACACAACTTGTTCATTGTTTCTGGTAGTTTTGTCATTCAGATGGCTGTGTATGGTCAATAAAGGGACTTCAGGTAAACATGTGCTTGCTGAATATTTCTCCCAGGTAGTTGCTGTTAAACTCTAAGGTAGGACTGAAGCAGGACAATTGTTAAAGTCTCAGGTAGGACTGAAGCAGGACAATTGTAAAAATCTCAGGTAGGACTGAGGCAGGACAATTGTTAAAATCCCAGGTAGGACTGAAGCAGGACAATTGTAAAAATCTCAGGTAGGACTGAGGCAGGACAATTGTTAAAATCTCAGGTAGGACTGAAGCAGGACAATTGCATTAGGACTATGTGAAAATCACACTTTCTTTTTCATGGTTATGTTCAACTTTTAATGAAGTTCAAATATGATGTTCATTTGTGAACCAGAACTAATTTACAGTTCTGGCTTCCGTTCTGTATTGCACTTAAGTACTTACTGACTTCCCTGTTCATTTTTCTTTTAATAGGAATAAATTATGAATATTTATCACCAACTTTTTCTAGGTTACAGTGCTGTAGGTAATTTCTATAAAATACGTTGATGTGAAACATGCAAGTTAAATCTAATCTTCCTGTGTTAAGTGGAATTGTACGAAATGATGATAATGATAAGTGTTTTGACCTAATGGTTTGTTTACATTTATCATGGTTACAAAACGAAATGTTTATGTAAACATTTTTAAAAAAACTTAGTTATGCTATGTTTAATTTTTAAATGATACCTAAAGTCTTTGCAGGAAACATTGATAATATGATAAATATGTTTACTCTATGTAAGGCACTACCTTCCTCATCTGTATAGTCAATATCATTACACGTATGTTTTACACAAAGTTCACAGTTTCCAATCTTTGTCGGAGCCTGTAAAGTGTCCAGTTAAACATCAGAATTACAAGCATTATAAGATGTGCTGTTCTGTGATAGAGTAACAGGAGCGGGGAAATGCACGTCCAGACCGGGGTTCCAACCCGGGACCCTTGGAAATCTAAACGGACGCTCTTTCATTTGAGCTACCTGATCGCTGACAATCGACCCAGTCCAGTTCAACTACAAATGTCCTCGCTCCTTTTTCTATTCTATGTCTTTGCTTCCAAAGACAACTATTTACAACCCAGGTCTGGATCCCCTTGCCAAGAATTCACCCTGTGCTTGAAACAAGGGTTGGTCACAGGCACCAAATGTAACATTTGAGATGGACAAATGTATGGCCAGACTGAGGTTCAAACCTCAGGACCTTCCAAACTATTAGATTGACACTCTACCGGTGATCGACCTAGTCCAGTTCTGCTACAAAGGTATAAAAATGTAACATAACTATCGTTGTACATTAAAAGTAGTATCAGTATGAATTCAGTTAATTCACATGTCAAATAAAATGGACCCTATGTGCTCTATGACTGCTAGTTGTAAACCTTCAAGATGTATTTAGGTCCTGTCATCTGAAACACATTGGACCATACTTGGAATCTGGTCACCAGCAATGGACGTAGTTCCAATCTGTTCAGTTTGTTGACCCTGAAGACACCACTAATTCATGCACCAAGACATAAGTCATAAGGACTAATTTGTGATGGGTCAGACAGGGTTTCAAACCCAAGACCTCTGGAATCTAGACCAACACTTACATCAGTGATCTGCCTAGTCAAGATCCACTTCACCATCTCTTAAACAATGGAAATATGGCAGAATGGTGTCTTCACCGCGAAACCAATATCACGCATTATTTTTACAAATCTTTATGCAAGTATTCAGTGAACAAATATCCGGGTGAATTCAAGGTCATGGTCACTGTTACTAAAACTAGAAAATACTTACCTTCAAGTGTCAATGCAACTTGATACAAGTTTTCAGTACATAAAATTCCACAATCAAGTTCATGTTTCAAGGTTGAAGTTTAAGGACAGGGAGGGCAATCACGTCTTATCAACATTGTCTTGTTTAGAGAAAATACAAAGTGGGATTTATATTCAAGGCAAATATTTTCCCGACAGTGGTCATGCAGAACCAATAGTTTTTGGGAATAATTTGAACAACAATTCAATTAGCATTTTAGCAGTCCCAACAAATACAATCTACATTTTGTATAAAATGCAACTTTTTTATTATATTAAGAATGTTCAGCGCTGTTTAGGCATTGTTCATGGGATAGACATGTAATATACATATTAAGGTACCGTGAAAATTGTCCTAGATCAGAATATAAAGGAAGCTAGTTTCTTTAATAAAGCATATATTTTGAGCTCACGTTTTTAATAAATGGCGACTCGATAATTCAGCCGGTAATACAAAACCTAGCGAGAATTTTGTTTTACATTATTACACCCTAATGCAGCGTAACTTGTACATGTAATGCTATCTGACATTTTCTAAAATGGTTTCCATTATACTGCACCGTGTTGTATTAATAATCACATAAATAGCCGTGTGGTTGATTTACTCAAAGGAAATGCAGTTTTTTGTGTCAGGTCATTACACAGAAATCTACCTCCCCCTCTAAACCTGGGGAGGAAATCATTGTTAGGCTGTACAGTATTTACCCTAATAAACGTCCCACCAGCCCATAGAATATAGTCTGTACAACAAATACCCTAATAAACCCCCCACAGCCCGTAGTTGGAGCCTTTCACTTTGTTAAGTTACTAGATGCACATGCTTTAAACAATTTCAAATTTGGATTTGAATCTGCTGAATAATGTGGGTCACCATTGCTTCGTTATACATATGACTTCTGTATTTTATTGTATGTCGAATGTATCGATTAATGTGATCCAAACTCTTTAAATGAAATCCGATCACGTGTTTAAATGTGGATGGGTCTAGACATTTCTGATTGAAATGATAAACTATTAGCTTGTATACAATGAATTCAATAGAACCAGGGTGTTTACTGAATATACCAAAATTACATAACATTTTTGCCTGCCCTTGTAATCAGACTAATCTATAACGTTTTGTAGTACAGTAGTATAACTATAATTTTCTACAGTATAGTTGTGTAACCGAAACTAAAAATATTGAAACATTATCCGAGATAATTACTGCAGATTTGAGAATTACCTGTAATTATGTAAGATTTTTTTGGATTGTCGTTATTGTCTAATGACATGATAATGCAAAGTTTAAAATATTATAGATCAGCTGATTATTAAATTAGTGTAGTTATGAAATAAAAGTCTGCATGATATCATCTTTAAAACATAATGAGAAATATAGAAACATCTTTTTCTTTCAATTCAACAAATCATTGAAAACTTCCTATTAAATCAAAGTAAAGCTGGGTCTGGTTAGCGAGTCGCTAACACATAACTTGCCGATTTTTTAAAAACTTTCATGGGGGAGATTATGCGTGCTCAGAATGAAAAGCAGAAATGAAATGTGTGTATATATTTTTTAAATGTCATCTTTTGAGCTGTTCTCTTTCCGATGACATCATCAGGTCTTAGAAAATAGGAGTAGTTCGCTGGTTAAAGATGCTCAATTTTAACATCCACAATTGGGAGTTTCCTTTCAAAATTTGGAGAGTTGACAAGTATGCATGCTAACAATTTGGAGTCTTTAGTTTGCCTGGTAACTCAAACATGTAAATACTGCTCACACAGACGAGTCTAGGCTAGTAGCAGAGTGACATCTGATATCCTTACTCGTCCAGAGAAATGTAGGACAGTGACATCTTATATCCTTACTCTTCCAGAGAAATGTAGGACAGTGACATCTATTATTCTTACTCGTCCAGAGAAATGTAGGACAGTGACATCTAATATCCGTACTCATCCAGAGAAATGTAGGACAGTGACATCTAATATTCTTACTCGTCCAGAGAAATGTAGGACAGTGGCGTACATCTAATATCCTTACTCGTCCAGAGAAATGTAGGACAGTGACATCTAATATCCTTACTCATCCAGAGAAATGTAGGACAGTGACATCTAATATTCTTACTCGTCCAGAGAAATGTAGGACTGTTGTGTAGGAAAGTGACATCAAATGTTGGTCCTGTATTCAAATAGAGCAATATTATCTTGTCACTGAATTAAAACAGTAACTTCTTGCTTAGCTCCCTTTTCCTTGCTTAGCTCCCTTTTCTTTTCCTTGCTTAGCTCCCTTTTCTTTTCCTGGCTTAGCTCCCTTTTCTTTTCCTTGCTTAGCTCCCTTTTCCTTGCTTAGCTCCCTTTTTTTTCCTTGCTTAGCTCTCT
This sequence comes from Mizuhopecten yessoensis, assembly GCF_002113885.1. NCBI lineage: Eukaryota > Metazoa > Mollusca > Bivalvia > Pectinida > Pectinidae > Mizuhopecten > Mizuhopecten yessoensis. Next base: position 304,623 of record NW_018404831.1, on the reverse strand, counting down.
TTTCTTTTCCTTGGTTAGCTCCTTTTTCCTTCCTTAGCTCCCTTTTCCTTGCTTAGCTCCCTTTTCTTTTCCTTGGTTAGCTTCCTTTTCCTTGCTTAGCTCCCTTTTCCTTGCTTAGCTCCCTTTTCCACAGTGAGGGCACATTTATGTTTAACAAATATTTACTTGTTTCACAAAATCTCATTTACAAAATATTTTTGGGATGAATACAATTACCTGGACCTAAGATATTGCGAAAGCAATGTACAAGAGAATTACTTAGCCCAAAATGAAATATTTCAATTATGAAAAGAGTGTTGAAATACAACTTTTCAAATTATCTGTATAACATTGGGGTTGTCGTGTGGTGCAGTTGATATAGCACTCACCTTACACCAAGGTTCCCCGATTGGACGTGAAAAGGTATGGGTCCACCTGCCCGATTACCTAGGTTTTCTCCGGGTACTCTGGTTTCCTCCCACATTAGGACCCCCAGTGCGCTAACGTCTGGGCCAACAAGAGTAATTAACTTAAGTTGGAATAACTTGTTTCATAATTCTTGTTTAAACAAAACAATATTTATATTTTATACATCTGTATAGGACTATACAATGATGGAATACAGGAGTTATCTCAATACGTGTTACTATCTTTGTTACTAAATTGTACAGTCACCCAGACACTATTTGTATGTCTTTGTAATAAATGTATATTTAAAACTGTGATAAATATTATTCCTTGAGATGATAGAGACAAAAGTTATGAAAATGAATGCTTAAACTTTAATACGATTGACCTCCAAAATGGGGAAGTGATTAAAAATAAGAATTTGGAGGAAGATGTTGTGAGAATGATTTAACAACAAAAACTTGGGGAAAGCGGAGACGATGTTGAGATTTCTCACTTGGAGAAGTGTGGGATATAGATGAGTTTGTACCGAATGTCTCGAGTGTTGAAAACTACTTCTTTAATGTTACATATCATTCCTCACCGAAGGTTTAAGTGATTATAGACACCACTTGACAACTAAAACAGACATTCGCTTCCTTTTATCTTTGCACAGAAAAGTTTTCTGGTTTTCGTTCTTACATCTTTGAGGAAAAATTTGGAAACGGCAGAAAGTGTTAGATATCTGTTTGAGGTATTTGCGTGAACTAGACAAAAATGTTTAGAAATCAACATCTTATTTCTTATTTCTGTAAAAAGATGATTTTATGAGGACTTTTTTATGCAATCAAATCTACCTAAAACACTTGTAGCTGTACCAACTGTTTACTTTTCACATTGTGTGGCATTGGCTTTATATAAACTCATTAAAACTCAAACTGCATTCATATCAGCAATGGATGGCTGTTGACTTCATCATTATGAACAGATATCCCATTTCCTGCAAAAATCGATGAAAACAAGCTGGTTTTATACAGCATAAATTGATGGCCATTGAAATCCTACTCCATTATACTTCAGTGAACAGAACTGATACAGCAGGGATTCAGAGTCTGCTGAAATTCTGCTGAAGTTAACCTCAGTTAACAGAACTGACACAGCAGGGATTCAGTGTCTGCTAAAATCTTACTGCAGTATACCTCGGTGAACAGAACTGATACAGCAGGGATTCAGTGTCTACTGAAATTCTGCTGCTACAGCAGGCATTCAGTGTCTGCTGAAATCCTACTGCAATATTCTTCAATGAACAGAACTGATACAGCAGGGATTCAGAGTCTGCTGAAATTCTGCTGCAGTATACTTCAGTGAACAGAACTGATACAGTAGGGATTCAGTGTCTGCTGAAATCCTACTGCAGTATACTTCAGTGAACAGAACGGAAGGGATTTAGTGTCTGCTGAAATTCTGCTACAGTATATTTCAGTGAACAGAACTGATACAGCAGGGATTCAGTGTCTGCTGAAATCCTATTGCAGTATACTTTAGTGAACAGAATTGATACAGCAGGGATTCAGTGTCTGCTGAAATCCTTCTGTAGTTTACCTAGGTGAACAGAACTGATACAGCAGGGATTCAATATCAGATTTTGCAGCAAGGATTCAGCAATTGCTGAAAACCTGCTGTATTTTAAGATCTATTAAATGATTGAACGAACAGTATATATAGTTCTAATATTAGTAATAGTTTTTTATTACATTGAAATAGATATAAAGTTCTGTAATTGATCTATAATCCTCTTATAACGTAGTTTAAAATAGAGAAGTGTGAGATGAAGGCCATTTGTATTCATTATGGATAAGTTTTAAATAAATATTGCATGTTCGAAAAAGTTTCAAAGCACCATTCCATTTAGCTTATCTTAAACGTTTTGATTTTCAAACAAGACAGAAGTAGAAAAAAAACAACAGTTTACTTGTTTGTATTTTACAGCCAAACTTTTTGCCTACGAACAGAAATATAAGATAATCATTTTTACTTGCAGCTGGTGAAGGAATGTACCAGAGAATCTGAAATTCAAGGGAACTAACTCTACCGGGGATTTACAGCAGTGGTTTAGCAGTTTTCACTTTGGATTTTAATGGCTTGGCAACCTAAAATACAGAATATGTTCACTTTCTACAAATAGCACCATATACCTCAATCAAAGTTTGAATCGGTGAGTATATAATTATATTTTTTGAAGATATGGACTGTGTTATAATTAGCAGTAATGTACAATTCGTTATAATTAGCAGTTATGTACAATTCAATCACTCTTTCATTGATTTTGACCTCTGACTGTCTTCCTTCTCCCATTATAGAAAAAGATATTAAATATAATCCTCACACACCTGAAAACTTCAGTTCTAAGTACCAATATAATACATTAAGTGTTCAGATTGTGTAATTTGCTCAGGCGGGTTACAATTGTAGACACCTACCTGTGTTGACAGAAGGGTGGGCTATTATGATCTGTGTAAGTCAGCCCCTACAGCACTGTTATTACATCAATATTTTGGTTCGGGATCAAAAGATTACAAATCAGACAGTACCAAGTTAGTATAGAGACTGGGTTTAAGGTGGGCAAGACTTCAGTAATACCTGGTTGGGGATCAATATTTGCCTAACAGATGTTTGGTGTGTGGTCAGTTTTCTTGACCATATGGACAATGAATAACAGGAAATTGACCAACAGATATTCTAATCTGAAGCACCAACTTACATAAAAGCTAAAATGAGAAAATTTGAATGTAAATGTTAAGGATTGAATAAAGATAAATCCAGGTCTAAACCGTCACTTTTGTTTACAAACTAAACAGCTTAATATCACGCTGTATAGACCCCTCTACCAGGTGTTTCTGATTTGTGGTCTAGTTGACACTTTAAAGTGATCTAGACAAAATAATCAAGGATAAGATCAAATGCAGATTATATTTAGGAAATGCTGCTGAAGGTAATGATCTTGTCAGGAGAGCTAGCTTGTATAGGCCTGGCCTGTTATATAATTTTGGATTGTAAATCCAATAGAATATTAATCAAATGAAATAAATCACTGTCGTAAATGCTTAATTCTTTTCATAATAATTGAGTGAACATTTACCTATATCATGATCCGCTAGAACTTACACCTGGAGACTGTATCAGAATGTTAGCCTGCCTAGAACTTACACCTAGAGACTGTATCAGAATGTTAGTCTGCCTAGAACTTACACCTGGAGACTGTATCAGAATGTTTAAGCCTGCCTAGAACTTACACCTGGAGACTGTATCAGAATGTTAGTCTGCCTTGTCAATTAAACAAGCTATGGCTTATGCACCATTAAGCAAACTAGGGCCTGAAAAGCTGTACCATGGATATAGGCAAGGGCTTACTGAAGTACCTGTACTTAACGTTCAGGAACAAGGAAGGACGTATACACAAGTAAAGCCTGTTTCTTCAGGACCAATAATTAAATGTCAAGACAGCTGTACCTTGGGTATAAGCAAAGGCATAGGTACCTGTAAATCCAGGTGTGACCAAAGGCATAAGTACCTGTAAATCCAGGTGTGACCAAGGGCTTAGATATCCATACCCTCAGAAATAAGCAAGGACTGATGTACCTGTAAATCTTGTATCTTCATGTTTAAGCAAGAGCCTAACTAGGTGGCCTTACTTTAAGATATAGGCAAGTGCTTAGGTAGCCAAACCTTGGATATAGGCAAGTGATTGGGTAGGCAATCGCTTAGGTAGCCTAACCTTAGATATAGGCAAGTGCTTAGGTAGCCAAACCTTGGATATAGGCTAGTGCTTAGGTGGTCAAACCTTGGATATAGGCAAGTACTGAGGTAGTCAAACCTTGGATATAGGCAAGTGCTAAGGTAGTCAAACCTAAGATATAGGCAAGTGCTTAGGTAGCCAAACCTTAGATATAGGCAAGTGCTTAGGTAGTCAAACCTTGGATATAGGCAAGTACTGAGGTAGTCAAACCTTGGATATAGGCAAGTACTAAGTAGCCAAACCTAGATATAGGCAAGTGCTTAGGTAGCCAAACCTTAGATATAGGCATGTGCTTAGGTAGTCAAACCTTGGATATAGGCAAGTACTGAGGTAGTCAAACCTTGGATATAGGCAAGTACTAAGTAGCCAAACCTAGATATAGGCAAGTGCTTAGGTAGCCAAACCTTGGATATAGGCAAGTACTGAAGTAGCCAAACCTAGATATAGGCAAGTGCTTAGGTAGCCAAACCTTAGATATAGGCATGTGCTTAGGTAGTCAAACCTTGGATATAGGCAAGTACTGAGGTAGTCAAACCTTGGACATAGGCAAGTACTGAAGTAGCCAAACCTAGATATAGGCAAGTGCTTAGGTAGCCAAACCTTGGATATAGGCAAGTGCTTAGGTAGCCAAACCTTGGATATAGGCAAGTGCTTAGGTAGCCAAACCTTGGATATAGGCAAGTACTGAAGTAGCCAAACCTAGATATAGTCAAGTGCTTAGGTAGCCAAACCTTGGATATAGGCAAGTGCTTAGGTAGTAACCAAACCTTAGATATAGGCAAGTGCTTAGGTAGCCAAACCTAGATATAGGCAAGTGCTTAGGTAGCCAAACCTTGGATATAGGCAAGTGCTTAGGTAGTAGCCAAACCTTAGATATAGGCAAGTGCTTAGGTAGTCAAACCTTGGATATAGGCAAGTACTGAAGTAGCCAAACCTAGATATAGGCAAGTGCTTAGGTAGCCAAACCGTAGATATAGGCAAGTGCTTATATCCTTTAAGCATATAAACAAGTACAAAGATACCATACCATAAGGTTAAAGCAAGGACTTTGGTAGCCATGCTTTTAGGTATAGGCAATCGATTAGATATCCTATCTCCAGGTAATTTACCTGTACTCTGACTGAAACACCTAAAATCTGTCCCTCTGACCAATCTCGGAGTGAATCATACTGGAGCAAGGTGTTAGAGGTGATCACAAGGTGTTAGAGGTGATCACAAGGTGTTAGGTGTTAGAGGTGATCACAAGGTGTTAGAGGTGATCACAAGGTATGGAATATCACTTCTGGCAATTCAGTTGACAGTCATTGTGGGAAAAAACAGAACTATTCTGCAATAAATACATTACACACTGAGCAATTTCAATTAAAAAATAAATTTGAGTTCCTGGGTGTCAGTATCGCACTGAAAACCAAATAAGAGTATTAGGTCTAACAGGTGGATATGTTGTACACACTATTTAAATGTCCTGTAACTTCACAATAAATAATTGCTTGACCTACATTGAGAAAAAGAAACCATTGAATTGGAATTCCGTTTTGAACTGGATTTCAATATAATAATATCAAAATAGCTCCAGACACTGAGGAATTTTATTGGGACTTCAAACATTTTTAACAGTTCATGGCATTGAATTTTTTTGCGAAAATGACCTAGATTAAAATGATAGAGAAATTGAGTAGGCAAAAAAATCAAAATAAAACAAAATAACAATGTAAGTAATTATATAATCTGTCCAGCCTCAAGTTGATTAGAATGATATTTCAAATTTTGACATTCTGTATAAGACAGACAATTGTTTCTTATTTTGATCAAAACTTTAGATCAGTAGAAAAGAATTTTTTGATAACATTTCTAAAAACAAATAAAATAAATCATAAATCTATCATATATCTGATCATATACCTGAAAATATTTCAATATTCCAGAATTTTTCATATCTCTAAAACTGTTCCATTAATTTGAAAACTTTTACAATTTGTCAGTCCAGACACAATTTCAAATCACTTTTATAATCATTTAAACATGATACACTCCTTTTCTTATGCTGATCTTGTTTTCAAACAAATTAGGGGGTTGAAAAAGTATTGTGTAAATACAGAAATAAATAGAGAAAAATATAATTGTCAGTGAGCTTTGTGCGGCATCAAACATTCTAGAACACATTTCAAAGCCATGTGTAACAAGCCATTAAGTATTCACAAATTGCTGTCTACAAAACTTGCTTCAGAATTCCAATGAAATTGCACTGTGGAATTGAATAAAAGCGACGCGAACATGTTTACCGAACACTTGTCATTCAATGGCTGCTTTATTGGATCATCCTGCTTCTGTATAGATACATCGCAACAATCCTGTACTTCACAAAAGTGCAAGTGTCCACCAATGTTTACCTTGTTCATCTGAGCGTTTGAAAGTCAACAGGAAATCACAGCAGATAGTTAAGCTTTTCTCAAACAAGAAGATTAAAAGTGAATGCTTTCCTCTTCTTTAAAATTACATTTAAAATTGGATTTCAGTTTTATGATTAGGACGATGTGTAAAATAAGATGGTTACACCAAAAAAGAAAAATTTCAAGTCCGAAATTGAGTGGTATGCCTCAAATTACCGTTGACAGGAAATTAAAGATTTGATGATAATTTGATGCTGATAAGAGACTCTTGTGTGAAAATGAAATCATCTAAGTTTGCAAAGTAAGATCACTCCTTTGGTATCATCGCTGTAAACCCTTCTTCATTTTGACCAAATTTTTTACCAATCTCCCTCGAAACTCCCTCATTCAAGTCCAAACTTGCACAAACTAAAAATCTACATTCTGTGTTCAAATGATCTCCTACTTACTGCATGGTGTGTGTAAATTATCATAACAGGTGAATCAAATTAATTCTTTTTGGAGTTGTTTTGATACATAAAAAGGGAAAGATAAATTGATCAAAGCAGTTCCAGTCATGTTTCATGCACTTTCTCCCTCATTGGAAATGTGGAATGAGGGAGATCTCCCTCATTGGAGGTTTTAGAGGTTGACAACTTTGTGGTATCTTCATCTTTGTTATTGTCAGTGTCTTTATGGTTTATTTTTTATGAAAATGTCTACACATGCATATGAATTTTAATATCTGCTAAAGTTTTATTTTATCCAAACTTGACAATCAACATGGCCACGAATGTGGACAGATGACACATCCACTTCCATGATTTTTTTCTTGCTAAAAGATTTGGTATTATTAGATGAATAAAAAGGTAGCTGTTCTTGACTGTTAGGCTTTAGAGATTTCACTTATGTTAGGATATCTTCTTTGATAAAATTGGAAAAAGAGCCTTTTGAAGTAAAACAGCTTTTATCAACTTTTTAACTTTTTTATTGGAAGTGATATAATTTTTTGGGTTACAGTAATATGTATGTCAGTGTGTGTCATCTGTTCACTATGATATGGAAAATTGATAGTTCTAAACTCTCTTATCTATATCTGTTTACCTAGAACATTGATATTCTCCAAACAGATGTTAAAAGCAGCTGTAATTCTGGGCTATTAAAACTTGTTTAAATTGTGATGATATCTTTTAAATCATATATCATTGCAGTTGTATTATGATACAATAAGATAAATCATTGTTATAAAAACTGGGAAATATCAATGATGCCCATCCGACTTTATGTAATTCTCTATATTAGCCTTGAAATGTTTGTAACTTATTTGTTATGCCTACAAGGATAGGTGCAAGTGTCATCTTTTTGTTCCTGCACCAAGGTAGGGGGTATACTTGGTCATCTGTCTGTATGTTCATGGATAAAAACTTGTCTGCACAACTCTTAAAGTACTATGCTGATTTCAACTAAAATTAGTATGAATGATCAGTACATCTAGTTGCACAACTGATATTTATTTTTAGGTCACCTGAGACAAAGTCTCAAGTGACCTAATGCAATCACCTTTTGTCCGTCGTGCGTCCGTAAACAATTTACATTTTCGACTTCTTCTCCAAAAACCCTGAACCAATTTCAATGAAATTTTGCAGAAACCTTCCATGGCTAAAGGTCAACAAAATAAGTGGCCGGTTTGGTCCCCTGCCCCCAGGGGCCTGAGGGGCGGGGCCAAAAGGGTCAAATTGACAGAAATTTCAAAAATCTTCTTCTCAAGACCCAGATATGGTAGAATCAAACACTGTTCATAGATGGAAATGTCTTAAGGTGCTCTACCAAAATGGTGAATTTTATGACCGTGGGGTCTCACGTTTCCTCCTGGGGAGGGGGTAAACTTTACTATAGTTTATATAGGGAAATCACATTTTGGACCAACATTTGTTTAATTTCCATTGTAAGTAATTGAATTTAGGTTAGCATTATCAGTATTGGGTAGCAGTTTGATAGTATGCACATATCAGCCCTGACTGACCCCCCGGGGCTGATGGGTGGGGCCAAAAAGGGTCAAATTGACTGAAATTTCAAAAATAATAAAATTATAATGGCAAATGATACTTTGAATATTACATGTTAATAACTTGATTGATTTGAACATTTTGAGCCAGCCCTACCCCCAAGGGCTGTAGGGTGGGGCCCAAAGGAGTCAGTGTGCTAAAATTTCTTCATTTTCCTTGTTTAGAATCAGAGGTGCTAGTTTCAAATACTTTTTAGTCTTAAATCTGTATGCTAGATATTGAATAAGGTGGTTTTATTGTTTTTTGTCACTGAATAATATTTCTGTTCGTGTTAAAAACAAAATCAACTCTCTGTATAAATATATCAGNATAAGGTGGTTTTATTGTTTTTTGTCACTGAATAATATTTCTGTTCGTGTTAAAAACAAAATCCTTAACTCTCTGTATAAATATTTCAGCTGACCGTTAAGGCCCATGGGCCTCTTGTTCAGTTTTGACTTTTTTCTAGAGTTATTGCTCTTTTTGAAGAATACAAATTCCCTGTCTTTACAAATTTTCCCATATGATCTGACTGATTAAATTAAATTCTCTGGGAGTAATGCAACAGGGACATATGTTTTTAACTTTAAATTGTTGATGCTGTGTGGAAATGGTAAATAGGGGCTTTTTAATTGAATATCATAATTTAAATTTTGGATTCATGCAAGGTGACTGTTGTGGCCTAGCTAGCTCTGACTGGCAAGGAAATTACAGTTATGACCCCAGTTCTGTCAGGACGACTTTGTTGATATTTTGTAGGATGGATCTGCTTTATGTTGAATGACTGAATTTCAAGTTATAGGATTAAGGATAGCTGTTTTGGCCTCTGATTGGTTATTTATTTATGCCAACAATTTGAGCTTTGTTTGACAGATTTGAGTATTATCTTGTGCTTCTTCATTTGCTCTGCTGTGATAATTTGGAAGACATTTGTAACACCCCAATAAAGCTGCTGTACAACTATTGAACCTTTTTAAGAGACTTTAAGGACAGTTGCACATATTATAAATACTTTAAATATACGCTGCAATAGTTTTCATTTTGATTCTTTTGATGTGAGTATAAGTTAGGCATTGACTAACAATTCTGGTTTCTACATGAAGGCCTACTGTTGTAGGTTCCTGTTGTATTGATGGGTATCTCAAGTTGCCTCTGTGGTACACAGACAAGGTAGAAGACCTCTTAGTGCTTTTGTATACCCCTGCTGAGAAAAGTTAGGGGGTAGCTGAAATCACCCTGGCTGCAGGGCTTAGGCAGGAGTCTTTATTTGTGTGTCTTTGTATGTCCGCTGACAAAGTTAAAGGGTAAACTAGAAACACACTACTGTATACCATGAATGTTTTTGCCGCAGTTTAAACTTTCGGCTTTTTCTATCTGGCCTACCCAATGAGGGCAAATTTATCATGACATTTAATATTAGTACAAAGCATACAATATGTAGTAATTACATGTTATGGGCGAAAATTACACGGGGCGAAGATGGACTTTATCGGCAAATGGCGAATATTTGACTGTTGAAGTTTCATGGTATACTGTATGACATCAACTGTAGACACTTTCCTTTGTGTTCCTTTTCAGCAGTATTCATCACACTCACAGACGTACTACCATTGGCCAGGATGTATCTTGGTATCAAGAGACAATTTGGGAATCAAAAGGTTAAAGGAATTAAGTTATAGTGACCCATGGTGTGAAAACCATTTCAAGACTCTAAATACAGTATCGTTTAATCCATACATTGGAACTTTACACAGGATGAGTACTCATGAAGTTTTAAGAAACCCTTATTCATTTAAGGCTCAAAGGTAATAAAGTCATAGTAATTCCTTGTGCATATCTTTACATTTGAGACCTTAAAACTTCCAATGATCTTTGTTCATATTTGGCTTGGAAGGTCAATGGTCAAGGTCACTGTGACCTGTTGTGAGAGTAAGTGTTTCTGGACATTAATTAGTTAATCTTTTTTCCTGAGACTTTAGAGTCAAAATGTCAGTTATTTAGGTCTCACTAAAACCATCAAAATACAAACAGTTTTCTGGATTTATGTAAATTGATATTTCTAAGACCTCGAAAAGAGCTAGGAATGACTAACCATAGTCAAAGGTCAAGGTCAAAAAGCTGCCAGTTGAACAATTTTGTTCTAATGCTCTTTTGTCTGGACAGGGATAAGACATGTTTTTTCTGTTGCTGCCTTCTCTGCTTTCTGGACAGGGATAAGACATGGTTTTTCTGTTTCTGCCTTCTCTGTTTTCTTGACAGTGGTAAAACAGGGTTTTCTGTTTCTGCCTTCTGTTTTCTGGACAGTGATAAGACAGGGTTTTCTGTTTCTGCCTTCTCTGTTGTCTGGACAGGGATAAGACAGGGTTTTTCTGTTATGGCCTTCTCTGTTTTCGGACAGGGATAAGACGGTTTTCTGTTACTGCCATATCTCTGTTTTATAGACAGGGATGAGACAGGGTTTTCTGTTTCTGCCTTCTCTGTTGTCTGGACAGGGATAAGACAGGGTTTTCTGTTGCTGCCATCTCCATTTCCTGGACAGGGATAAGACCGGGTTTTCTGTTGCTGCCTTCTGTTTTCTGGACAGGGATAAGACAGGGTTTTCTGTTGCTGCCTTCTCTGTTTTCTAGACAGGGATAAGACAGGGTTTTCTGTTTCTGCTTTCTCTGTTGTCTGGACAGGGATAAGACAGGGTTTTCTGTTTCTGCCTTCTCTGTTGTCTGGACAGGGATAAGACAGGGTTTTCTGTTGGTGCCTTCTGTTTTCGGACAGGGAAAAGACAGGGTTTTCTGTTTCTGCCTTCTGTTTTCGGACAGGGATAAGACAGGGTTTTCTGTTGCTGCCTTCTGTTTTCTGGACAGGGATAAGACAGGGTTTTCTGTTGCTGCCTTCTCTGTTTTCTAGACAGGGATAAGACAGGGTACTCTGTTTCTGCCTTCTCTGTTTTCTGGACAGGGATAAGAGTTGGAATTACAGCATATTGTCTGTTATAATTATGTTTGTGTTCATGCATTATTTGATCTATTTTGTCATGGATGAGACTTTGCTTTCTATTAGTGTCATTTTTATCGCACGAGTAGGGAGTAGGGAAAAAACACGTTTTTTTATTAGTACCTTTTTTCTCTCTAATCTGGAGAGGGGTTAATAACACAAGGGTTTTCAGTTATTGCCATCAACTGGAGAATACATATCGGGACTGTCTATCTACAAGTCAGGTAGTCCTAAATCACCCATTTGACCAGTACTGCATGTCAAGTTCCGACAAGTATGCCGATGGACAGATCACACGATGATTGACATTGATGATCATAACCTGTCTGTGTATATTGCCAAGGTTTTCCTTTATTTCACACCTTGACCGGCTGATAAAGGACCCTTGGCGAAATCTCTGCTGACCTGTAATGATTCACTCAAGCGTGACTCCCTAAAAAATGTGTATTAGCATATACAGATGATGCTTGAGTATGTGCACTACTATCCACGGTCATAAAACTGTCGACAAAAAGGTACGGGACAGTATGATAGCAGTAAGAAAACTATATCAACTGTAAAGAGTGGATGATGATTTGAAAATTTAAACGTAACCTGGCAGAGTTTGCAATATAGGTCATCCTTGACCATGACGTTAGATACAAATCTATCGAATGATGATCTCTTCTACCTCACGGTGTTCAGGTGTATATTACCACTAGGGACTGAAGCAGACTTGACTTCCATGCATATTGCATTTAATAGAATCACCTTGATGCTTGAGGACAGCTTGTTTAACACCTGATCTGTCTGACATGGTCAAGTGTGTTGTCTGTAGGTCCATGCTACCTTGCCACCAGGCATGCCCACATATTTCTAACCTTAGTTTGAAGCTTGGTCAAGGATAGAGTTAGAATGTCCTATAATGAGGAAACGGACAAAATTCTGTCGTTATATCTTGATTAGACATCTAAATGATGTATGTGTATTGTAAGATTTATACTGATAACTTGATCATGCAGTAATGAAAGTTGTTTTAAAAATTGTAATGAATTCCCTAGAAAAATAATACTCATTCCTGAAAGATCTCTCCAAAACTCCTTGTCCAAGTTTAATTCAATTCAGTCAAGAAGAGTGGTTGAGGGAAGTTAGGAATTGTAATGAGAATTTTAAAAATGTGGATATTTTTTTGCTTTAGTTTCAATAAATTCATTTTTTTTTTCCCCTGAATATTAACATCAATATCAACTGTGATCGCTCTTTCTACAAATATTAATCTTGGAATGTATTGTCTGTAGCGTATGTAAAAATCGTTTCTTCAACCTATGCCAGGATGAACTACAATCATGTAACTGCAATCATGTAACTACAATCATGTTTGCAGATTCTTCTATTTCAAATGTTTCTTATTTTATGAATGAACCAAAATTAGTAAACAATTAAATTGACATAAATAGTGAGGAGACATTGAGATTTTGTTCCTAAACTATAAACAAAACTAAGGTTATTTACCTGAGATATTGTAAACAATGTCTTAACCTGTGACCTTTTAACCTCTTGTCACTCATCAGTGGTTTTGTAAAATGAAAGGTTTACATTTCAGGAGGACATTTTGATTTCAGCTGAGAAATCATAAGGATTTGTGTCCTGCAAACTGGAGCCATCACATTGAAATTGATGGTCCTTAGCAATTCTAGCTTGTACTGATGTTAGGTTGATGGAATTCCACCACCTACCTACCTGACAGCACATATCACGGTTACCTTACCTTAGGTAATTAGGCCTCCCCACAGTAGAGGTTGGACAGACATGTTGGGATTTTTTGCAGTCTTTCTGTCAAGCTTTGATATATATCCTGAAAATGACTTCAATGTCCATATTTGGAATAAAGTTTTGTTAGGAAGAGAAGATTGCTGGAATCACTTAAACAATCAAATGTCAAAGTTCAAAGGTTTTTGAAAAAAGCATATAAAAATAGAATTTTATAGAATAGATTTCATTGAAGGTTGTATGGGGGGGCATGATGTTAGGTTGATGGAATTCCACCACCTACCTACCTGACAGCACATATCACTGTTACCTTACCTTAGGTAATTAGGCCTCCCCACAGTAGAGGTTGGACAGACTTTTTTTGATTTTTTGCAGTCTTTCTGTCAAGCTTTGATATATATCCTGACAATGACTTCAATGTCCATATTTGGAATAAAGTTTTGTTAGGAAGAGAAGATTGCTGGAATCACTTAAACAATCAAATGTCAAAGTTCAAAGGTTTTTGAAAAAAGCATATAAAAATAGAATTTTATAGAATAGATTTCATTGAAGGTTGCATGGGGGGGGATCAATGCCTGTACTTGGTACACCCAAGTTGCTGCTTGGAATGACCCTAAGGTGAATAGATCAAAGGCCATGTGTTCTGTCACTAAAATTGGAGTTTCGGTTTAGTGTGCAATTTCCAGACCATGGTGAGCATGCCCATATTTAGTGTACTGTTTGTTTAGGAGGGCCCATATGATATTTAGTGTACTGTTTGTTTAGGAGGGCCCAGATGCTTGGAAATACAACAAGAACATTTGGTTTCTTGACAATAACTGTCTTCCTCTTGGGGTGAACATGCACATACATTTTAACATATTGGTTGCTTTTGAGAAGGAAATACCTGGGATCACATTTCAGGTCAGCAGGTGAAATATCTATTGACTGGTTGCTGAAACTGAAATTGTTGTATCTATGCAACACGCCACCACTGCAGGTTGATCATGATTATATTTGTTGAACACACTGGTTGATCATGATTATATTTGTTGAACACACTGGTTGATCATGATTATATTTGTTGAACACACTGGTTGATCATGATTATATTTGTTGAACACACTGGTTGATCATGATTATATTTGTTGAACACACTGGTTGATCATGATTATATTTGTTGAACACACTGGTTGATCATGATTATATTTGTTGAACACACTGGTTGATCATGATTATATTTGTTGAACACACTGGTTGATCATGATTATATTTGTTGAACACACTGGTTGATCATGATTATATTTGTTGAACACACTGGTTGATCATGATTATATTTGTTGAACACACTGGTTGATCATGATTATATTTGTTGAACACACTGGTTGATCATGATTATATTTGTTGAACACACTGGTTGCTTTAGTTTATGCTTTTGAGGTCAACAGGTCAAAGGTGGTGCATAATTTTAACATTCAAACAAATAATTCATCAAAAACACTACCAGAAAACATTCTTTATTGGACCACATATATATTGACATAAAGTTAGAAGTTCTTTTCCTGTAAAACAAAGTCATAGGAACTTCTTATTTTGACCATTCAATTTGTTGCCAAAAGAGAAATATTAAGTAGAAATTCCCAGCATATCCTATTCTATCCAATGATTACAGCACATTTCAATTAATGTCACATCACATAATGGCACACTACTTAAAGTCACCTCACTTAATGTCACCCCACTTATTATCACAACACTTAATGTCATGTCATTAAGTGTCATATCCCTAAATGTTACACCACTTAATGTCACACCACTAAAAGTTACACCACCTAATGTCATTTCATTTAATGTCCCACCACTTAATGCCACATCACTTAAAGTTACACCACTTAATGTCATCTCACTTAATGTCACACCACTTAATGTCACATAACTTAAAGTTACACCACTTAATGTCATCTCACTTAATGTCACACCACTTAATTTCACACCCACTTAATGTCACACCACTTAATGTCATATCACTTTATGTCATACCACTAAATAAAATCCCACTTAATGTCACATCACTTAATGTCATATCACATACCACTTAATAGCACATCACTTAATGTCATATCACTTAATATCACATCACTTTGTGTTACACCACCTAATGTCATCTCACTTAATGTCACACCACTTAATGTCACACCACTTAATGCCACACCACTTAATGTCATATCACTAAATAATATTCCACTTAATGTCACACCACTTAATGTCATACCACTAAATAATATTCCACTTAATATCACATCATTTAATATCATACCACTTAATAATATACCACTTAGTGTCACATCACTTAATGTCATGTTTCAGTTTTGATGGCAATGCTGTTTAATATCACTTAATTGTGACAGTCACCATAGCCAGGGCTTATCCTCACTCTATATACAAAGTGGGTCCTTATACTACCTTATTATTTATTCTGTCTACCTTATGTTACCTAAATATTTATCTGTCTTTTATCTTATATATGTGACAGAGTATGTGGCAAATTAAAAGCTGTCTACTTCCATTTTCCCTCTTGTCAAACCAACAATTTTGAGAAAAAAATTGTGCTTTGAAAATTTGCCTAATTACAGTATTCTATAAACAATATGAAATGATAGCTAATAGACGTGAAAAATAATTAAAAATATTGAACTAATTGTTAAAAATCATAGACAATAATGACCTTAAAAGAACTTTTGTATTTTTAATTTTCTATTCTTCAATTTCACACATTAACATTCATTAACACATTATCATAATTTGTGATACGTTTTTGTTATTAAATGTTGTGAAATTAAAGTCATCTTTAAATCTATTGCAGTTTTAATTACTGAGAGAATTATCCTGTTATTTTCTGGAGTTTGGACATTAATGTATGGTTATGAATTATAAATCAAATTATCATATATGGTAGTCATTCTGGAGGCTGTTGGATTTAATATTTTGTCAAAAAAGAACATTAATCATAATATTAATGGGTAAAACCTTTTTATCCTGTTTGAAATTTTCAAGTTGAGAGAAGTCATAATGTCCGCCATGCCGAATATTTAATGGACTAGGCTGTTGAGCATTGGTCATTATACGTGACTGCCAGCCGCCTTTATAATAAAAACCCATTAAGATCCCTAGTGTACATTTATCATATTTCTCACATAGGTGCCATTCTGTGAAAATAACCTGATATAGAACATAGCGGCTTGATATGGTCCCATTTGAAAACTTTGATTTATTGTTTGTTTATTTGTTTAGAGATTGTAGGGTATGGAGTCAGTATATTATATTTTCTTTGTGAAAAATCACGAAGCACAGCAAATATTTCTGTATAACCCTTCCGTCTCTTACATGTACCTTTGCTACCAGCCGTAACTACAACAGTGCCCTTCCCTCCTTTATCTTGGCCAACAGCACCCTTTATTATAGTAGTGAAATTTCTGCCATGATGGCCATAAACCCCTTTTACATCATTGACTTTTTCCCTTTCCATGGTCAAACCACTTTTATAGCAGTGCCCTTTCAGTCCCTTACCTGGGCCTACACCATCGTACCTTCGCCTAGGAAACCTGTCCCTTTCTGTCCGTCACCTTACACTACACCATCGTCATCTATAACATTGCACTTCCCTCCCAGTTACCTTGGCCACCAGTCCTCAAACCTTAGCAGTGAAACCCTTTAGATTATTCTCCATTTACACTGGTCATTCAGTGTTGGATTATTTGTTTGCTTTTATAGTATAGAAAGTGCGATGTCCTCACCTCAGGGTTTTTTCCCATCAGACTTATGAGTTTTTATTCACGTAAACTTAATCATTGGCTTATGTGTCTATGTGTAGAAGAAATTTGTCATAAAGCCACCTCATGTCCCTTCTCCCTCTGTTATAGATATCTATTGCGGCTCACAGCCTTTGTCGTATGAAAAGAGAAATTCACCCATATAATGTATGGACTCCTCCTCCTCCCCAATCATATTCCATGTGGTACCAAGTCCCTATCGAGCCAATTATTCATAATATTCATTAATTTATTCATCCAATCTTTCCATCCCCAATTCATTGGTGAATACTTAATTGTTGAAGATCCTAATAATTTATCTCTAGTTGAATTTACTTTTAAGGACATTTTTTCTTTTTATACCACTATTTACCAATAGTGTGTTAGTCCATCAGTCAGTCAGTGTGTCACTTTAAGCAAAGTATACCTCAAAGAGTATCTGTTTGGATGGCGGACTGTCCCACAGTGAGGACAGATTGTCTTGTCCGGTGTTTAGAAACTTAGGATCCTTTCTTCCTGTATGATTTAAAACTTTGTGTAGAGGTTAAGAACTATGAATTACTTGTAATACTTTGCCTTGTTACATACAATGTAAAGAAAAAAGTAAAACTTAAACATATGACCTGAAAAACTTAATAATCAAAGGCCAAAGAAATTCAAATCATTTGGTGATTTTTTTAAGGTATCTTGATGAAAATTTAAGTATAACTACATCAGTCACAGAAAGTATTTCTTGGGCTATATTTAGATTATCATGACCTTCACCTCTAGATCTCCATAACCTTCAACTCTTAGTCTTAGAAGACCAAAGGTAATATATATTCTGATGAATAAGGGGGTACGTATGTTCTTATTGCAAAAACCTAATCATTTTGCTGTATTTTAATGTTATAGGAGAAACAAAATAGTCAACACATGTTGATTTTTTTCATTTATATCCATTTTCAGGAACAAATTCTCAAAGCATAACCTACATGTTGAAGTTTGTAGATTGTACTCGAGAATTTATACTCATTCACGTGTATATGTTAAAAAAAATTTTTTATGAAGGGAATAAAGCAATATTTTTTTCACACAGAAAACCAGAAACATTTTTTAAAAAAACGGTCAGTAAAAAACAGACAGTACTTGATTATTATGAATGATAATTATTCTTTTAGTGTTACTTTTCACTTTACACCATGAACATAGAACAATATTTCATACATCATTTATTCAATAGATTTAGAGGAGAAAAATCTTATAAAAGAACAGAGAAATCACCCTCTCCTTTTCAACAGGAGCACTTTAAAGACTTGTATTTGTATGCGGTAAGACGACCAATCTTGTCTCCTGTGCTAACAGGCCGAGTACACTACAATCCTCAGTAATTGTTACCATTGATACAGCCTGGCTTTAAACATCCACTCAAGCAGAAACCTCGGACCAGCTTTCCATTCACCTATTGAAAAAGTCTTGTGTGTCTGGACTATCCCCAGAATTTTTTTCTGTTGAATGGTTTTAAAGATTTTCAAAGGGTTGATGTCTAGAATTTGTGTGTGTGTGTTTGTGTGTACATTTTAGTGGCTGCTACAACAGGTGAACATGCCACTGTCACGGCAATTTTTAAAAGTTAAAAAAAAGTTTATTTAAAAAGGATGATTTCCCAATGACATGCTATTAAGTGTACCTTGGTATAAAACCAGAACAGGCTTTATTCAGAAAACAGAAAAATATTGCAAGCTGACCAATCACTGTTGTGAACTGGTATGCTAGCAAATTGGCACAAGGAATTTAAAATTTTTAAAACTTCCTTTTTTAATGTGGCTGCTGATGGTATTAAGGCTGTCTTGTTCTAGTTCCGAAGAATCCAGTCCGAAGGTTATCAGGATGGACCGAGTGTATTGAATTCCGCAAACAAAAGGAAGGAACAAAAGAGGTGATACAGTCATGCTCTGGTGAACACACTAAGTGAAAGCTAGGTGTATGTATATTTTTACCTCGGGGCATCATGGCAGATAGCTAGCACAGTGCTAGGGCTATGGTGAGTGTGCTGTGTTGTGTGAACGCTATACCGACTATGTAATGTATATGGGATAGACTGAGTTCAACGATTAGGTATGTATTGCTTCCCCTTGAGTGGGAATTTCTGGCGGTTTTCTTCAGTGTTGTAAGTGAGCCACTGCCATGTGTTAATGTTGAGGCCTACATCGCTACTATAAGACCACTACAGGACTTTACTACGCCAGCCCTTCGAAAGTTTATAAAATTACTCTTTGTGTGTTGTGTGTAGTCGGCTTCCATGTACAGGTTACTGAAGACAGAACAGGACAGTTTGTCCGAGGGATAAATATAGTGCCATGGTGTACCTGTAGCCTCCTCGTGTGTGTACAGTCATTATCGGTGGTGATTTCATTCGGTTGTCTGATGGAATTTTATTCATGCCAGTTCTGGAATGTGTTAGCCCCTTCTTCTTATTGCACCTGAAAACGAAGAAAAAGTTGTCAGCGTTTGACGAGCAACGACAATCCTACAGCAGGTGAGAAGTGCTTAAATTTATGGAGTTACGCCCGACGATTTTATTGTACACCTATATTTAGCAAACTGGTAAAATTATGCCATGCTCATCCAGGGAAAAATATGTGTGTGAAAGTTTTGTCTTACAGATCGACACCGTGCAAACTGGATTATATGTGCTGTTTTTCCTGAAATTATGATAATTTTTGATGATATATCAGTTATACTCTCAGTGATCTGTAGTATAATTTCCTTAAGATTTTAATTATTGCTTTAAGTTTTAATCAGATTGATATAATCAACGACCTTTAATTTGATATTCCTTATTAAATTTTAAAGAAATCAGTAATTCACTTTTAAATTAATACTTTGCATGATGTTTATCTTATTCAATATTTGAGGAATGCTCAGAAATGGTATGTTGCAATATTATTCTGCTTCAAAATTTAAAGTAAATTATATTTTCATTGATAATGCATATTTCAAAATATGGTAAGAAATTACTGCAGAATAAATACAGCAGTGTTTAATGTTTACAACATTGTGAAAGGAGACCCTTCATGTCTACTTTATATAATGTTATTTAAATAGATTGTTTTTGACAAATGTATCCCTTTGTCATCATTACAGTGTTTTCTCCTTCTGTTTCCTCACAATATTCCAAAAAAGGAGTTTAACACAAGAATGAAGATTTAGCAGTAAACTTAGATACATAAACCCCTGTTCTTAATCGCATTAAATGTTTAGAAGACATTGCTGGTTTTGAGTGATTTAATTGCCATCTTGAGCCATTAAATTCAGCCAAAGGTATTCCAGCAACTGTAAAATGGCATATCAAGTTATATACACAGGTAAATCGAAAGTTTAAAGATTGTAATCTGTTTTATGAGACTAAGTAATGTCGTTGGGACAGGTGTTCACTTCATGTTGTTAAAGTTTAAGCTAAGTTTCACACACGTTTGATTTCTAACATGTTATTCCTAAACACCCTAACTTTTAAAAGAATGAGTTTGCATATGTGAGACAATCATTTTTATTCGAACACTTAAAATATACACCCTCTGTTCAATGTTCTCATCCAACTTTTATCAGATTATGTAGATAAGGCGTTGAAAGGTGTTAAATGAGATTTCTGTATTAGAGTTTCACACATTAATTCTTTGTCAAATTCTTAACAATGTGCAACTATAAAGATGTGCGGTAATAAAACACTCCTGAAAAATTCACCACAAATATTCAGTAGACATTAATTAAAATAAGTCATATATTTTGAATATCTTTGACTGTTGTGGTTTAGAAGAACAAACGTTTGTTTCGTTTCATGCAATGCAATTCTTTGAAAGTGTTGATATCAATTGTCAAATTGTAGCAAGGTTTTACTTCTACTCTTTGTTTTCTTCGATCCCAAAATCTGAAAGAAAGATAAGAAAAGCAAACAAAAACATTATTCATAGACCAGGAAAGTTTTCCAATCTCAGCAAAATATTATGATTAGAAGAACTGTTTCAATCAGAAACATAGCTTTGATCAGTGTTACGTTTTATTTCTCAGCATAAAAAATATCAGCCTGAGCTCTGTTTAGGTACAGAAAGAATAATTTGTAACAGGGATGGGGAGGGGGAGCCAGAAGGGAACTGGGGTCCCCTTACGTTAGGAGGACAGGGAATCTTACTGTGTCTAAAAATAGGAACATGAGGGGAACAGTTTTACTTTAAGAGGAAAGACAAGAGAATTTGACCCATATACATGAGTATAAGATTCAGTTCTGGTTGCAAAATCTTAACCCTTCTTCCCTGTGATCTAGTGGTGAACCTTCTAAATAACTGGAAACATTTATTTAATGATAGTTAGAATTTAAAAGTTCCAATTATTTGTCATCCTTTGATGCAAATCAGGCAATTCTGCTTCCTGATCAATTTGTCTGAAGTTGTCCTAGCTTAAAGGTTTTATGTTACTTTTGACTTTAAATATCTGTCAGAAATTGTTCCATTAATTTAAGATTTTGAAATGTATGTATTTAGACTCAAAGAACTTGGTAATTACCACAATATTAGAAAAACAATCATTTTTTGGAAAAAATCTGGGAAGGAAGTGAACTAAGAATATTAGGTTTTATTTGATGTAAAGCTAAGAAACATTTGAGAAAAGGCCTTGACCTGTTTAATGTTATATTGCTGGTTCCACTTGAGTGTACAAAATATGTTTCAATATACACATAATTAGATGGAGCAATTGATCGCCCTTGTCACCTCCAGTAAAATATCTTATCTAGTATATATCAGTAAGTGACAAATATTCCACAACGATATAGTCACACTTTTTAAACAAAATTTAAAAAAACAAGAAAATTAATTTCAGAATTTGAAATTAGTAAAGTTCGGTTTTTAGAAATTAATGTAAATTAGTTCATGCTGAACAGTGATAAAAATAGTTTCCGTTTCTTTTGTCATCATTGTTGATTGAAATCAAAATTGTAAGATGAACGTGAAATCTCCAAATAGATTTATCAGATATAGGTACAGTAGATTTATTAGATTTAGTAGCTTTATCTGAAAGCTATAGTAGATTTATTAGATAGATATAACAGATCTATGTGATATTGTAGATTGATCGGCAATAAGATTTTCATACCTAAAAATTTTAACTCTGATAAAATTTTCTTAATCATATAATATTGAGCTTGCAGTTGACACATTAAATGTCTTTTATGGAAATAAATATTACTAAATCTCCTATTTGGTTTAAATTTATTTCAAATTAAAAGTAAGAATGACAAAATAGGATAACTGTATATAAAAGCAATCTCATATGGTTGTTATAAAATAGAAATGAAATGTTTTGTTGAATTTGTATATCTTCTTGATTATAAAATAAAAATGATTTTTGTTTCAAGCTAAAATATCTGCTAGCTTATAGGTTGAACAATAAAAATAAAACAATTTTCTTATAAGTTAAATAATCAATTTTTAATAAATAAAAAAATGAAGGAAATAGCATATCTTCTACATTATAAGATAAAAATCAAATAGTTTTGTAATTAAGATAGGAAAAAAACAATCCAAGAAAAAGTGCTAAGTGACATTTAATTGTGGGAGAGTGATAAGTGACATTTTATCTTGTGGAAGTGCTATGTGATATTTTAGTCGTGTTAAGTGCTATGTGATATTTTAGTCGTGTTAAGTGCTATGTGATATTTTAGTCGTGTTAAGTGCTATGTGATATTTTAGTCGTGTTAAGTGCTAATAGACATGTTAATTTGAAAAAGTGTTATGTGACATTTTACTCTGGGATTATGTTAAACATCATATTACTTTCAGAATGTGATATGTGACATTTTATTTTGGGAAAGTTATAAGCAACAAGTTACTTTTGGAAAGTGATAAGTGACATTTTCTTTCAGGAAAATGATAAGTGACATTTTACTTCCGGAAAATGATAAATGACATTTTCTTCAGGAAAATGATAACTGAAATTTTACTTCTGGAAAATGATAAATGAAATTTTACTTCAGGAAAATGATAAGTGAAATTTTACTTCAGGCAAGTGATGAGCAACATTTTACTTCAGGAAAGTAATAAGCAACAATTTACTTAAGGAAAGGGATAAGTGACATGAGAAAGCATGCCATTTTATTCTTGGACATTATTTTGAGACATTTTACTAACAAAAAGAAATAAGTTTGGAAAAGCAATGAATGACATTTTACTTTTGAGTAACGCTCAGCAACATTTTACTAATGGATAGCGCTAAGTGACATTTAATTCTTGAAGGTGATAAATAGTGTTTTATTTTGCTTAACTACTAAGTGGATTGCTTTAAGTGAGATTTTTGGGAATGTTATGTAACTTTTTAGTTTTGGAAAGTAATGGATTAGTTTGTTTTGGGAAAGTGATGGGTGACATTTACTATGGAATACTGACAAGTATGAAAAAGCAGGTTATATGTAGAATTAAGGGTTTAAGTCTTAAGGTTTAAGGAAAATCTTTTACTGCATTCTTGGTTAAGGCATGGATCAGGATCTTGTTTGAAAATATATCAAATTCAAGGGAGACAATCAAAGGGAGATAATTAAAATGATAGCAAGTTTCTGTGTGTATAGTATTAATTATTGAAATAAAGTTCTTTGAGAAAAGATAGTTTGAGAATTGTAGCCAGAGGATATGGTGCCTGACTCAGTTCTGTGGAAATCTAGCCATCTGACTGGCCTAGTGATAGGATCACTGTTGAAAGACATAAAAAGTCAAAAACGTTTCCAGAATTTTATAATGGCTGTGGAGTGTATACCAATAAATTTTGGAAAAAATTTGAGATAACCATGGATACATTTCTTGTAAGGTGTTTGGAGATCTGAAGTTCTCAGTTGTTGCTGGATCTGCCGTATGTCGTAAACTGACATAAAGTCTGCACCAAAACCATACAACCCAGAAACACAAGCTACAAGAACCATTAAAATGTTGTGGTGGTTTTTGTGAGAGTTGATTACTGAGCCGTGAGTTTAAAGCTTCACTGTGTGTGAGTTGTGTGATGGATAAGGTGTTCTAATTAAGATTTACGTGTTTTTGTGTCCTCTAATTTGTATTTTGAAGGTCACTTATAGAAGTTAATGGTTCATTAATGTAAATGATGACGGATCAACATCTGGATTCATTACGGTACTTTTCTTTGAAAGATATTTTTTCAAATGTTATGACAGTCTCTGATTTCCAAAAGGTTTCGTTGTAATCTTAAATTACTACTGCCATATGGTACTGATTATTTATATAAAAAAAATTAAGATTTTGTCTACCAAGGGGATGTTATCTATCTGGTGAACCAGGAGATGGTATAATCTATATCACAGGTCATGATTACAAAATCAAATGGTATAATCTATATCACAGGTCATGATTACAAAATCAAATGTATATTATTTAGTTTTTTTGCTTAGTTTTTTTATGTTGTGTTCCGAATTTGAGGAATGGACAGGGGTCATCTTGCATGGGTTAGGGTCAAAGATAGGAAGGCCAGGGTCAGACTAAAAGAGTAAAGGTCAAACTAGGCAGGTCAAGGTTATACTGGGCATGCCATGTTCAAACAAATCAGTTCTGGGTCAGACTTAGAAATTCAGGGTTTTAATAGGCTGGACAGGATCAAATAAAGTAGGTCAGGTCAGACTAGGGTAGTAAAGGTCACGCTAGGCAGGTAAAGGTCAGATAAGGAGAGTCAATATCAAACTAGACAGGTCAATGTCATACTGGTCAAGTCAGGGTAAAATCAATCAGTTTTTGCTCAGACAAAAAGGTTTGAATCAAAGTC
Organism: Mizuhopecten yessoensis; assembly: GCF_002113885.1. Classification (NCBI taxonomy): domain Eukaryota; kingdom Metazoa; phylum Mollusca; class Bivalvia; order Pectinida; family Pectinidae; genus Mizuhopecten; species Mizuhopecten yessoensis. The sequence continues at coordinate 279,731 of NW_018404831.1, read as the reverse complement.
AAGGCCAGACTAGGTGGGTCAGGGTCACACCAGGAGGGATGAATGTCAAAGGTCAGGGTCAGCTTAGGAGTTCTAAAGTCAGACAAAGAGGCTATCAATGTCAGACTAATAATTAGGACTGTCAGTATTAGTTAGGTCAGCTGTTGACTAGGAAAACCAGGATCACACTAGGGAAGTCAAGGTCAAACTGAGATAATGATTTTGAAAACAAGGGAGATAATTACACAAGTTACACTACTGAAATGTGTTTCCTCCTTTATATACAGTTACTATCAATGACGAGAGATTAAGGACAGATTACACCAAGGTCATTTGTTGAGTTACATAAGTTACCTGCTAATGCAGATGCCATGTTTTCATTCAATAGAAATTAATCTAAAGGGGAGGGGACCTTGATTTAATGTAATAGATCAAGGTATGAATCTTCGTGTTGAAAAGCCTTTCTACAACGTTGAAATTTAATTCTAATGTTAATTTGATTTTGATAAAGATAATTGAAGAGAAAAGATCTGGTATGAAATATAATCCTATGTCTTTGAATTCACTATATGACGATTGCAGACATCAAGCCAAGTTTATGTATCTAGAACATTATGACGTGTTGAATAAGAGTTTCTGTCTCTAAATAGGGTACCGCATATCAAAATGGCTTTGAACACCTTTCAAAACCTATCCAGGTTAGAGGTTATTGGAAATTGAGATGATATACAGGAAGGGAGCTATTATAAAGCTGTATAGGTGATTCATCAGACTTGTTTCTTACCTTTAGAAAGATGTATAGGTGATTCATCAGACTTGTTTCTTGCCTTTATAAAGATGTATAGGTGATTCATCAGCCTTGTTTCTTACCTTTATAAAGCTGTATCGGCGATTCATCAGACTTGTTTCTTACCTTTATAAAGCTGTATCGGCGATTCATCAGACTTGTTTCTTACCTTTATAAAGCTGTAAAGGTGATTCATCAGACTTGTTTCTTACCTTTAGAAAGATGTATAGGTGATTCATCAGACTTGTTTCTTACCTTTAGAAAGATGTATAGGTGATTCATCAGACTTGTTTCTTACCTTTAGAAAGATGTATAGGTGATTCATCAGACTTGTTTCTTACCTTTATAAAGATGTATTGGGGATTCATCAGACTTGTTTCTTACCTTTAGAAAGATGTATAGGTGATTCATCAGACTTGTTTCTTTCCTTTATAAAGCTGTATTGGTGATTCATCAGCCTTGTTTCTTACCTTTATAAAGCTGTAAAGGTGATTCATCAGACTTGTTTCTTACCTTTATAAAGATGTATAGGTGATTCATCAGCCTTGTTTCTTACCTTTATAAAGCTGTAAAGGTGATTCATCAGACTTGTTTCTTACCTTTATAAAGCTGTAAAGGTGATTCATCAGACTTGTTTCTTACCTTTAGAAAGATGTATAGGTGATTCATCAGACTTGTTTCTTGCCTTTATAAAGATGTTTAGGTGATTCATCAGACTTGTTTCTTACCTTTATAAAGATGTATAGGTGATTCATCAGCCTTGTTTCTTACCTTTATAAAGCTGTAAAGGTGATTCATCAGACTTGTTTCTTACCTTTAGAAAGATGTATAGGTGATTCATCAGACTTGTTTCTTGCCTTTATAAAGATGTATAGGTGATTCATCAGACTTGTTTCTTACCTTTATAAAGCTGTAAAGGTGATTCATCAGACTTGTTTCTTACCTTTAGAAAGATGTATAGGTGATTCATCAGACTTGTTTCTTTCCTTTATAAAGCTGTATTGGTGATTCATCAGACTTGTTTCGTACCTTTATAAAGATGTATTGGTGATTCATCAGACTTGTTTCGTACCTTTATAAAGATGTATTGGTGATTCATCAGACTTGTGTCTTACCTTTATAAAGCTGTATAGGGGATTCATCAGACTTGTTTCTTACCTTTATAAAGCTGTAAAGGTGATTCATCAGACTTGTTTCTTACCTTTATAAAGATGTATAGGTGATTCATCAGCCTTGTTTCTTACCTTTATAAAGCTGTAAAGGTGATTCATCAGACTTGTTTCTTACCTTTATAAAGCTGTATTGGTGATTCATCAGACTTGTTTCTTACCTTTAGAAAGATGTATAGGTGATTCATCAGACTTGTTTCTTGCCTTTATAAAGATGTTTAGGTGATTCATCAGACTTGTTTCTTACCTTTAGAAAGATGTATAGGTGATTCATCAGACTTGTTTCTTGCCTTTATAAAGATGTATAGGTGATTCATCAGACTTGTTTCTTTCCTTTATAAAGCTGTATTGGTGATTCATCAGACTTGTTTCGTACCTTTATAAAGATGTATTGGTGATTCATCAGACTTGTTTCGTACCTTTATAAAGATGTATTGGTGATTCATCAGACTTGTGTCTTACCTTTATAAAGATGTATTGGTGATTCATCAGACTTGTGTCTTACCTTTATAAAGATGTATTGGTGATTCATCAGACTTGTTTCGTACCTTTATAAAGATGTATTGGTGATTCATCAGACTTGTTTCTTACCTTTAGAAAGATGTATAGGTGATTCATCAGACTTGTTTCTTGCCTTTATAAAGATGTTTAGGTGATTCATCAGACTTGTTTCTTACCTTTAGAAAGATGTATAGGTGATTCATCAGACTTGTTTCTTTCCTTTATAAAGCTGTATTGGTGATTCATCAGACTTGTTTCGTACCTTTATAAAGATGTATTGGTGATTCATCAGACTTGTTTCTTACCTTTATAAAGCTGTATAGAATTTGATCTGGTGTGTGGACAATTACATGGTATCAGGGAAGGACAACTAGAGATATTTCTGTCAGAATTTAAAATTCCTACAGACATAGAAATTGCTTTGAATAGTAAAATTGTTAGCAAGATTCATAAATTATTTCTTTTTAATTTATTTGCATATATGGATAAATAAACCTGCTTATTATTGTGTCAATAAAACACTGGATAATGACATAGTTTGTAAGGACACGGCTAAGCATTGTGGGTAAAAGCATTGTGCATAAAATCATTGCAGTTAAAAAATTGTTCATAAAGGCATTCTGGGTAAAACATTATCCATAAAAGTGTTGTTAAAACTTTATGTATAAAATAATTGTGGGTCAAACTTTACGTATAAAAAACATTGTGTGTAAAAATCTCCGGATAAAAGCACTATGGAAACATTATCGGTAAAAACATTAGATAACAATATTGAGGGTAAAAACATTAGATAACAATATTGAGGGTAAAAACATTAGATAACAATATTGAGGGTAAAAACATTAGATAACAGTATTGAGGGTAAAAACATTAGATAACAGTATTGAGGGTAAAAATATCTTAAAGATTAAAGTATCGTAGAACATGCTGTATGTAAAGCATATTGAAGAACTGTGGGTAAAGAAATCAGAGGTAAAATCATATCATAGAAAGACAATGTTGGTAAAGTCTACCGTAAACGTGATGTAAGGGGGAAAACATGGTAGGTAAAAACAACAAGCATAAAGATGGTATGGGGAAAACACTAGGTAAAAACTACAAGCATAAAGATGGTATGGGGAAAACATGTAGGTAGAGACAACAAGCATAAAGATGGTATGGGGAACACACTGTAGGTAAAAACAACAAGCATAAAGATGGTATTGGGAAAACATGGTAGGTAAAAACAANGTAAAAACAACAAGCATAAAGATGGTATGGGGAAAACATGGTAGGTAAAAACAACAAGCATCAAGATGGTATGGGGGAAACATGGTAGGTAAAAACAACAAGCATAAAGATGGTATGGGGAAAACACTGTAGGTAAAAACAACAAGCATAAAGATGGTATGGGGAAAACACTGTAGGTAAAAACAACAAGCATAAAGATGGTATGGGGAAAACACTGTAGGTAAAAACAACAAGCATAAAGATGGTATGGGGAAAACACTGTAGGTAAAAACAACAAGCATAAAGATGGTATGGGGAAAACACTGTAGGTAAAAACAACAAGCATAAAGATGGTATGGGGAAAACACTGTAGGTAAAAACAACAAGCATAAAGATGGTATGGGGAAAACACTGTAGGTAAAAACAACAAGCATAAAGATGGTATGGGGAAAACACTGTAGGTAAAAACAACAAGCATAAAGATGGTATGGGGAAAACACTGTAGGTAAAAACAACAAGCATAAAGATGGTATGGGGAAAACACTGTAGGTAAAAACAACAAGCATAAAGATGGTATGGGGAAAACACTGTAGGTAAAAACAACAAGCATAAAGATGGTATGGGGAAAACACTGTAGGTAAAAACAACAAGCATAAAGATGGTATGGGGAAAACACTGTAGGTAAAAACAACAAGCATAAAGATGGTATGGGGAAAACACTGTAGGTAAAAACAACAAGCATAAAGATGGTATGGGGAAAACACTGTAGGTAAAAACAACAAGCATAAAGATGGTATGGGGAAAACACTGTAGGTAAAAACAACAAGCATAAAGATGGTATGGGGAAAACACTGTAGGTAAAAACAACAAGCATAAAGATGGTATGGGGAAAACACTGTAGGTAAAAACAACAAGCATAAAGATGGTATGGGGAAAACACTGTAGGTAAAAACAACAAGCATAAAGATGGTATGGGGAAAACACTGTAGGTAAAAACAACAAGCATAAAGATGGTATGGGGAAAACACTGTAGGTAAAAACAACAAGCATAAAGATGGTATGGGGAAAACACTGTAGGTAAAAACAACAAGCATAAAGATGGTATGGGGAAAACACTGTAGGTAAAAACAACAAGCATAAAGATGGTATGGGGAAAACACTGTAGGTAAAAACAACAAGCATAAAGATGGTATGGGGAAAACACTGTAGGTAAAAACAACAAGCATAAAGATGGTATGGGGAAAACACTGTAGGTAAAAACAACAAGCATAAAGATGGTATGGGGAAAACACTGTAGGTAAAAACAACAAGCATAAAGATGGTATGGGGAAAACACTGTAGGTAAAAACAACAAGCATAAAGATGGTATGGGGAAAACACTGTAGGTAAAAACAACAAGCATAAAGATGGTATGGGGAAAACACTGTAGGTAAAAACAACAAGCATAAAGATGGTATGGGGAAAACACTGTAGGTAAAAACAACAAGCATAAAGATGGTATGGGGAAAACACTGTAGGTAAAAACAACAAGCATAAAGATGGTATGGGGAAAACACTGTAGGTAAAAACAACAAGCATAAAGATGGTATGGGGAAAACATGGTAGGTAAAAACAACAAGCATAAAGATGTTATGGGGAAAACATGGTAGGTAAAAACAACAAGCATAAAGATGGTATGGGGAAAACACTGTAGGTAGAGACAACAAACATAAAGATGGTATGGGGAAAACACTGTAGGTAGAGACAACAAGCATAAAGATGGTATGGTGAAAACACTGTAGGTAGAGACAACAAGCATAAAGATGGTATGGGGAAAACACTGTAGGTAGAGACAACAAGCATAAAAATGGTATGGGGAAAACACTGTAGGTAGAGACATTGTGGTGAAAAAAAGTTGTGGGTAAAGTTATATTAGAAATCAGTAAGGGTAAAAATGGTATGTATACACAGTTTGGGGTAAAAATGGTATGTATACACAGTTTGGGGTAAAAATGGTATGTATACACAGTTTGGTTAAAAAAAAGATTGGATTAGATATCTGTACTTTAATGCTTCTGATATCTTATTATCATATTACATGTACTTTGATAAATGACTCGTATATTAAAATAAATATAGGTACTTACATGAGTTTTCATTTCATATGTGATTTATGAAACATTTGTGACAGGTTTCATAAATTTCATATGAAACGAGTGTAAGATCCTTTTTATCACATATTCAAGATTTGTGGCATTTATTCGTGTAAAACAACAATATTCATGCAACCTTGAAATGTAACAAGCCGCCTTTTAACTCCAGTGCGTAAGTCTGTGACATCATGTACTTGTCCTAGGTGTGACGTACCAATTGAAAGAATTGAAACTTACAACCAATCACAGGGCTGATAGGTCATATTACATGGGTTAATATGCAAAAAAATATGACATGGGTATATTCACGGGATAACACAGTACAATATGTGATAAATAAATATATAGTTTATAGGCCTTGTATATTAAAGGGAAGTCCTTGATAGTAATATTTTTAATGCAAGAGAAAATTTTGTGTAACTCAAGTTTTGTGACTCAGCAGCTTAAAATAGATTTAAATTTTACACATATTGCTAAAAACCTGCATTGCCCTTTGAAAGATTTGTGTCACTTATTATTGCTTACGCTGGACAAGCAGCAGACAGTCTGTTATAAAGTTGTGACTTTGAGGAATGCAATTTCAAACTCAGAACTTCACTTTTTGAGAGATTTTTTTTTTTTTTGAATTTGGTATATCATAGGATTCCAATATTTCATAAATTATGTGACCGCAACAAAGAAATAAATGTTTACCGGTAATCAGAGGTGAACAAGAACTTGGCCAACATTCATAAGCATCATAAACAATATGTGTCCGTCGACATCTGTTGACTTACATGTATGTAATACGTTACTTTTATGTGTTACATAATAAATGTCTGGCGAATCACATCCGTGTTTAAAACATTGCGAAATTCGATAAAAAGGTTAAGTAAAAGAAAGTTGAAAGTTATGTGTAGCTTGATTCACAACTTCACAAGTTTCAAATGTGCAACTTGGAACTCCAAAAATTTAATGTCAGTTGGAATATATACACAGACCAATGAGATATGCTTGTGGTGTGAGTAAATAGATATGTATGTGTATATAGAACATCGTTAAGGTGGTACATATACATTATACAATACTCAAATTGACAGTCCATAATTTGGGCGATGACGTGCACCGAACATTAAGCTGGCAGAGTAGGTCTGAGTTGTGATTTATTATTGACTAAATGTTGAGCAGATATAGGTTCAGTAATTTGATGTACGGGAGGTCACATCCCCCCAGGTGAAAACATGCCACCAACCTGTGTAACATCGTCAGTGGGACCTAATAATGGGAGGTAGGAACACACACAACCAAGTTACCTAACCCAGTCAGTGGGACCTGATAATGGGAGGTAGGAACACACACAACCAAGTTACCTAACCCAGTCAGTGGGACCTAATAATGGGAGGTAGGAACACACACAACCAAGTTACCTAACCCAGTCAGTGGGACCTAATAATGGGAGGTAGGAACACACACAACCAAGTTACCTAACCCAGTCAGTGGGACCTAATAATGGGAGGTAGGAACACACACAACCAAGTTACCTAACCCAGTCAGTGGGTCCTAATAATGGGAGGTAGGAACACACACAACCAAGTTACCTAACCCAGTCAGTGGGACCTAATAATGGGAGGTAGGAACACACACAACCAAGTTACCTAACCCAGTCAGTGGGACCTAATAATGGGAGGTAGGAACACACACAACCAAGTTACCTAACCCAGTCAGTGGGACCTAATAATGGGAGGTAGGAACACACACAACCAAGTTACCTAACCCAGTCAGTGGGACCTAATAATGGGAGGTAGGAACACACACAACCAAGTTACCTAACCCAGTCAGTGGGACCTAATAATGGGAGGTAGGAACACACACAACCAAGTTACCTAACCCAGTCAGTGGGACCTAATAATGGGAGGTAGGAACACACACAACCAAGTTACCTAACCCAGTCAGTGGGACCTAATAATGGGAGGTAGGAACACACACAACCAAGTTACCTAACCCAGTCAGTGGGACCTAATAATGGGAGGTAGGAACACACACAACCAAGTTACCTAACCCAGTCAGTGGGACCTAATAATGGGAGGTAGGAACACACACAACCAAGTTACCTAACCCAGTCAGTGGGACCTAATAATGGGAGGTAGGAACACACACAACCAAGTTACCTAACCCAGTCAGTGGGACCTAATAATGGGAGGTAGGAACACACACAACCAAGTTACCTAACCCAGTCAGTGGGACCTAATAATGGGAGGTAGGAACACACACAACCAAGTTACCTAACCCAGTCAGTGGGACCTAATAATGGGAGGTAGGAACACACACAACCAAGTTACCTAACCCAGTCAGTGGGACCTAATAATGGGAGGTAGGAACACACACAACCAAGTTACCTAACCCAGTCAGTGGGACCTAATAATGGGAGGTAGGAACACACACAACCAAGTTACCTAACCCAGTCAGTGGGACCTAATAATGGGAGGTAGGAACACACACAACCAAGTTACCTAACCCAGTCAGTGGGACCTAATAATGGGAGGTAGGAACACACACAACCAAGTTACCTAACCCAGTCAGTGGGACCTAATAATGGGAGGTAGGAACACACACAACCAAGTTACCTAACCCAGTCAGTGGGACCTAATAATGGGAGGTAGGAACACACACAACCAAGTTACCTAACCCAGTCAGTGGGACCTAATAATGGGAGGTAGGAACACACACAACCAAGTTACCTAACCCAGTCAGTGGGACCTAATAATGGGAGGTAGGAACACACACAACCAAGTTACCTAACCCAGTCAGTGGGACCTGATAATGGGAGGTAGGAACACACACAACCAAGTTACCTAACCCAGTCAGTGGGACCTAATAATGAGAGGTAGGAACACACACAACCAAGTTACCTAATCCAGTAAGTGGGACCTGATAATGGGAGGTAGGAACACACACAACCAGGTTACCTAACCCAGTAAGTGGGACCTAATAATGGGAGGTAGGAACACACACAACCAGGTTACCTAACCCAGTAAGTGGGACCTAATAATGGGAGGTAGGAACACACACAACCAAGTTACCTAATCCAGTCAGTGGGACCTGATAATGGAAGGTAGGAACACACACAACCAAGTTACCTAATCCAGTAAGTGGGACCTGATAATGGAAGGTAGGAACACACTTACCAAAAGTTACATAACCCAATCAGCTTGACTAGTTAGTTGGAGGAAGGGATTTATATGCCACTAAGATTCCTAACATAAATCAAATGACAATCAGACTAATTTTGTCTCCACAACTTTCTCATCAGTTTCCATTCCACATCTTCAAACTTGCAGTTTGCTTAATTACAATTGTTGTTCATTATTCTCAGTAGTTTTTATGCAGATTATGCTTTCCTCCACCACCAAAACCTTGTACATCCTTTAATGGCCGTTGCTTTTAATGGGAAGTAAAAGAAAAACTGTTCAGATTGTTCTATAGTACATGTGTTTAATTGAACATAAAAAAGGACATTTCTTTGTTCCATTTTATAATAAATTTGGTAAGTGGCTGTCCATTCTCTAACTTACCAACTAAAGTACATACAGTATAGATTGTATAGCAGGGTATTACATTAGCCTTTGACTTTCAGAAATACTGCTATATGTAGTCAGGGATTTTAATCTTTCTTAGTGGGTTCACATAGTACATCACAGGGTTAAAATGAAATTTTGGTAGAAATGTTTATGTTAGTTGTTTTGCATAGTTATAAGCATAAACGTTGCTTCTAAATGCTAGCAAGGATTTCCAATGATAAGTCCCCACCGTAGGTTTTTTACGCAAAAGCATAAACAAATTTCTGGTTTGACTATGTATGATGATTTGTTTAAATATATTACAGATATATCGGAGTGGTTAAAAGGATGATCAGGTGTAGTTTTAATACTTTTAATCTTGATCTGCCTGTATTAAAAGGAAGGGCTGTAACTGCTGGTGGGAAATTAAGTACCTAAGTCACTGTAATGACCGGCAGGCAGGTGCGGGTGACACAGTTATGATTTTAATGTCCAAATAAAGGGCCGTAAACTTACTGAAGAATTTACATGGTTCAGGGAACATCACGGTTAAGTTGTATATCTCTCTAATGTATGGAGATAGGCGTGTTCTTTATTACCTTCAGCAAATACATGTTAGCTTGAAATTGAAATTTAAAAGAAGAAGAAGAAATTTTAACTAAGAAAAAAGACAAGTGACCACTTGTCTTGTCTACTGTGATTTTATTGCATACATTTCCTTAAGATACCCGTGACTGCACCAGTCCTTAAAGTAGGGTATACCTGTGACTGCACCAGTTATAATCACAAAGATTTCCACTTCAAAACTGGTTTCTGCACTTAGAGTCCCCCTTATATATTGATAAATAAGTAACATAAAAGGGTGGGGGTTTTTTAAGAGTTACTTTCCGTTTCTAGATAGTCACCTTTCAATTTGATCTGTGCATATACAGTCCCTGGATAACAAAATTGTGAAGAGTAGGTTTGTCAGTTAAAAGGTCCTGATTTCAACCCCTTAACATTGTTCTTCTGTGGATTTTTTCATCTTTATTTCCAAATACTCAAAATTCTTCAAAATGCATCACAAAATATATTTTATATGGAATGAATAAGAAAATATGATTTCCTGTTTTCAATAGTTGCACTATACATGTATTTTAATCTGAGGATACTGAAATTTAATTAAAAAAGACATGGCACTGGTCATATACATTTCTAAAATTACACATTTATAGGTAATCCACATTTATGTGAGTAAAGATAATCCTTTAAGGTAATAGTGAGAACATCACACAGCATGACGTGATATAGATGGACAAATAAAGTGTCTTACTATACAAGTGGACATACCACACAGTATGTCACATATAAAGGGAGACACAAAATACAGTATGTCACATAATACAGGTAGACACACCACACATTATGTCACATAATACAGGTAGACACACCACACAGTATATGACATAATACAGGAAGACTCACCACACAGTATGTCACATAATACAGGTAGAAACACCACACAGTATATCACATAATACAGGTAGACATAGCACAGTGCATCACATAATACAGGAAGACACATCGCAACATGTCACATTACACAGGTATACACATTTTACAGTGTCAGATAATACAGGTAGACACACCACACAGTATGTCACATGATACAGGAAGACTCACCACACAGTATGTCACACAATACAGGTAGAAACACCACACAGTATATTACATAATACAGATAGACATAGCACAGTATGTCACATAATACAGGAAGACTCACCACACAGTATGTCACATAATACAGGTAGACATAGCACAGTGCATCACATAATACAGGAAGACTCACCACACAATATGTCGCATAATACAGGAAGACTCACCACACAGTATGTCACATAATATAGGTAGACACACCACACAGTATATCACATAATATAGGTAGACACACCACACAGTATATCACATGATACAGGAAGACTCACCACACAGTATGTCACACAATACAGGTAGAAACACCACACAGTATATTACATAATACAGATAGACATAGCACAGTGCATCACATAATACAGGAAGACACATCACAATGTGTCACATTACACAGGTAGACACATCAAGCAGTGTGTCACATAATACAGGTATACACATCACACAGTGTGTCACATAATACAAATAGACACATCACACTACACAGGTATACATAGTACAGTGTGTGTCATATCATACAGGTAACACATCACAGTGTGTGTCACATTATACAGGTAGACACATCACACCATGTGTCACATAATACAGGTAGACACATCACAGTGTGTACCATATCATACAGGTAGACACATCATGCAGTGTGATATATCATACAGGTAGACATAGCACAGTATGTGTCATATCATACAGGTAGACACATCACAGTGTGTGTCATCATACATGTAGAGACATCACAGTGTGTGTGATATCATACAGGTAGACACATCACAGTGTGTGTCATTTCATACAGGTAGACACATCACAGTGTGTGTCATATCATACAGGTAGACACATTACAGTTTGTGTCATATCATATATGTAGACACATCACACAGGATCACAATATACATGATAAATTTTTTTGAAGATTTTAGCATTTCACAGTGTTTCTTATACACAGAGTCACAATACACAAGATATAACATTATTTGGAGGCTTTACATTACATATTATATCACCTTACACAGTGTATCACATCAAACAGTGTCACATTACTGTTATGGTTGGTTAAGTTGATCATGCTTTGAACAGTTTGTCATTTAAACTACAGACAAATACTCATCTCAGGTACAGCACATGTTCAGGTGAGTTAATGAGAGCATTTTATGTACCTTCAGGTGTGTTTGTGATATACAATAAAAACACCTACATATTAATACCTGTTTGAACAGACAGTTATTCCTATATCAGTGTTATATCAGAGTAAGTGTAAGGACAACTCTGTCACAAACAGGCATCAAAAATGTATACCTGTTAAAACTGTTTACAGTAAGGCAATGAAAATATATCTAAAACCAGTGGCTATTATCAAGATTTGTTCATATGTATCTTATTCATAAATATCTGTTGGGATGGCAGTGTTGTGTACTGAAATCGGGTCATGCCACCGCTATTTACATATTTGTGGCCCTTAGTTGCTTGCCAAGTTTTGTTTGATTATACTGCTTGGGATAGCCGAATGTCCCATACTAAGGTTGGGTCTTCTGACTCGCTAAATACAGAGTTATGGTCCTTTGTTCATTTTAGATACTGTCTAGAAGTGGGGGGCCTTGGATTGCTCACAATGCTTTCCCTTGTTTATGTATGTCTGTATGTATATTGTGGATCCTGTTTACATGTTTCAATAGTTCCTTATTTATAAACCCAGAAAACATTGAAGAATATATCAAGTTCGTATGATAGGTTTGAAAATAAGGAAATTTTCTATTAGTTTGACTGATTCTGTAATTATTTTTTGTAGAATAAATTGTGTTTAAAACAAAGAAACATTATAATAATTAAAACAAGTCTGTACTCACTAATCCATGCTAACTGAATGCTCTACAATCAGATCAGCATTTTAAAGAAGAACAAAAATTGTCCTTTTTTCTATCCACATATTATTAGCTCACCGGGTCCGAAGGACCAAGGTGATCTTATGCCATACAGTGGCGTCCGTACGTCAACAATTTCTTCTTCTTCTTCTTCTTAACCACTGATTGGAATTTAACTTAATTTGACAGGAAGCATCCCTAGGTGGTGGGGATTCAAAATGGTACAAATAGTGGGGCTAACCCCCCAGGGGGCTGAGGGACAGGGCCAAAAGGGGGCACTTTTGCTATATTGCTTTAAGAGACTTCTTCTCTGGAACTAAGAGATGGATATCAGCCATATTTGACTGAAACATCCCTAGGTGGTGGAGATTCAAAATTGTACAAATGCTGGGTCTGAGTGGCGGGGCCAAAATGGGGCAAATTGGCTATAATGCTACAAACGGTGGGGCTGACCCCCAGGGCTAAGGGGTCGGACCAAAAAACGTTTATTACCAGGAAAGGGTTGAGAACCCCACTGTATAACCATATATACTATTGCTGATTATAAAGAGAAGAATGCACATTTGCTTCCAGGATGGCTCTTGGGTCTGGCCCCACCCTTGGAGACATAGTTCCTGGGTCATAACTTTGAAACCGTTGAGATCCCCACCCTAGAACAATATATACAAATGCTGGGCATAAAGAGACGAATGCAGTCATGATATTAGAATTGACCCCAGGGTCTGGCCGTTGACAACCTTAGGGACCTAGTTTCTGAGTCACAGCTTGGAAACAGTTGAGGTCCCACCCCATAACCATGCATAAAATTGCTGGGCATGAAAAATCTAATACAGATATGCTACAAGGATTGGACTTGGGGTCTGGCATATTCCCTTGGATCTCATTTGGAGAATATTTTGCCATGATTGCTTAGATATCCAGGTGAGCGATACAGGCCCTCTAGGCCTCTTGTTCTAGTAGTCATGTCGTTTCAGTATTATTTTGTTTTTAAACAGTTAATCTTCCTTAGAGTTTCTTTTCAACTGCTCTTTAGTTTACTCTATTTCCCTTGAAATTGATGTAGACATGTGTGTCAACAAGGCCTGCTGGAAAGTACCAACATTTATAGGACTATTTAAGACCCCTATTTATAGGACGTCACAAGTTGACCTCTATTATGAGAGTCAAACCCGAGCTAACCAGCACACCAGGGTTTACACACAGTCAAAATTTCTACATCTCGCAGTCAACCAGACCTTGTCCTTAACCCTTTCACCACTATAGACCATAATGGACTCATCCAGATCAATGCATGGAAGAGTTTACTAAAGTTAGCTAGGGGTGAAAGGGTTAACAAAATTTTGTCAAGAATTTAGTTTATATCTTGATATAATATTAATTTACCTATATAAAAATCATGAACATAGAGCAATTATGAATATGTAAATGTAATGCATTTAATGAATAAACAGGTGCAGTTTCATTTTTGAACACATGTTCTATTTATTGTCTGATTTGAGATTAGACATAAAAATAAAAATAAATCACTAATCAAAATGCTGCTCATGCTGGTTGGCTTTGCAATATTTATTTATATATATATATTATATAAGTAGAAAAATGATCCTTACATGAATATTTTGTTTAACATTTTGACCCACTTTGTAGGTCACAGAGGTCATATCTATTATCAACTTTAAATTTTAAAATAATCATGGGTAATATAGTCATATTTGCATGTTAGTTGTTTTAGGGAAGAATGTTATCAGATGCGTTCAAATATATGACCTTCACATAACCTAGGTCACAGAGGTAAAATGTGTTAAAAAGTTCAAAGAACTACAACCTAGACCCACTGGTACTTCAGATACATCAAGTGGACATTGTTTCAGCTATCTGTCCATCAAACTTCCAGTTGTATGTGATGAGCTTACCTATATACCTCAATACTACTTGCTCCTAGGACTGGGTTACATTTGAAGTTGGCAGGGTCAAACGTCCAGGTCATCATTAATAAGGGCATTCATACCAGGTTAATCAGGGATTGGTTAAATCAGGTAACTCACGACACAAACACATGTGTCCATTTATGTTCCATTGATAAAAAATGAACAAAAATTATTATAAAAAAAACACATGAATCATGAATCATGATCTGCAAAAGTCAGGTTGGAGTTTGTTTGTTCTGATAGGTCTCAAGGAACTAACGTGTCCAGATTATTGATTTTCCCTCTAAACTGTGTATAAACTTTAATTTGTTTCCATTAATGCGATTATTTTTTGAATTTTTGATTAATATATTTTCATGCTATTCTCTACAATACTTTAAATATTAATTTTCTTTTTAATAAGGTCAAAATGCCAGAGGATTATATAGATGTCGATGTTTTAAAGTTTTGTCCTAGATTAAGTACATACCTGACCAAGATACAGGACTTAAAGGATAAGACCATGAGGTATAATAGTGTATAAGGAAGGTGTATATATGCTGGAATCCTCCTGTATCTATTAGAGGTTGGAGGTCAAAGGTCGTGCCTGGTGTGTGTAGCGTATGATGACAGGCCTCCTGGCCTGGGGGGGGGCCCACAGACAGTGACAAATGGCCTCTATAAGTGTTCATGCATGTACACTCCTTTGTTAAATAGGTCTGAGTAACACAAATAACATGTCCTTATTGGGCCTAGTTGTCCAATGTTGTGAGGGAGAGAGGGCAGAGGGTGGGATATGAGGGAGGACAAATTTAGGGGGATACAAGGGAGGACAAGGAGATGGGGAATATGAGAGGACAATGGAAGTAAATACCAGAGATGACAAGAGGAGGGAGATGTGAAGAATGACAATAGAAAAGAATACAATGGATGCCAAGGGAAAGGGGATACAAGGGAGAGTGAGGGAGGAGAGTCAAGAGAAGGGAGATATGAAGGATGATAAGGGATGGGTAATTAAAGGGAGGATAGGGGAAGGGGATATAAGGAAGAGTGGAGAAAGGATGACAAGGGGAGAAAAAGGGGAGTCAGGGAGGAGATACAAGAAAGGAGAAGAGGCGGATAATTAAAGGGGGGATAGGGGAGGGGGATACAAGGGAGGAAAGTTGTACTGCTGTAGTTTACAAACACTGGTAGTCTGATGGATTTCATGCAGATGATTAATACAGGCTTATTGTTCTGGTTGTTGATGGTTGGTCTTATACATCGGATATTATGTCCACTAGTTGATGGTTGGTCTTATACATTGGATATTATGTCCACTAGGTGGTGGTTGGTCTTATACATTGGATATTATGTCCACTAGTTGGTGGTTGGTCTTATACATCGGATATTATGTCCACTAGTTGGTGGTTGGTCTTATACATTGGATAGTATGTCCACTAGTTGGTGGTCAAAAAGAAAAACATCCAATTGGTCTTCGTACAAGTTGATATTCAGATAAAACAGATAAAAGGCATAGGTCATCTAGTTTAAATGGTCAGGGAAAAATCCAGTCCTAATTGTCATCTAGTTAATTGACAGAAACATAAGCAGTCCTTATAGTCATTTTGTTTTCTGGTCAAAGGCATAACCAGGCCTATTGGTAATCTAGTTGATGGTCAAAGACAGATACAGACCCATTGGTCATCTAGATGATAGCCAAAGACAGATACAGGCCCATTGGTCATCTAGTTGATGGTCAAAGACAGATACAGGCCCATTGGTCATCTAGTTGATGGCCAAAGACAGATACATGCCTATTGTTCATCTAGTTGAAGGTAAAAGACAGATACAGGCCCATTGTTCATCTAGTTGATGGCCAAAAACAGCTACAGGCCCATTGGTCATCTAGTTGATGGCCAAAGACAGATACAGGCCCATTGGTCATCTAGTTGAAGATAAAAGACATATTCAGGCCCATTGTTCATCTAGTTGATAGCCAAAGACAGATACATGCCCATTGGTCATCTAGTTGATGGCCAAAGACAGATACAGGCCCATTGGTCATCTAGTTGAAGGTAAAAGACAGATACAGGCCCATTGGTCATCTAGTTGATGGCCAAAAACAGATACATGCCTATTGTTCATCTAGTTGAAGGTAAAATACAGATACAGGCCCATCGTTCATCTAGTTGAAGATAAAATACAGATACAGGCCCATTGGTCATCTAGTTGATGGCCAAAGACAGATACAGGCCCATTGGTCATCTAGTTGATGGTCAAAGACAGATACAGGCCCATTGGTCATCTAGTTGAAGATAAAAGACATATTCAGGCCCATTGGTCATCTAGTTGATAGCCAAAGACAGATACATGCCCATTGGTCATCTAGTTGAAGGTAAAAGACAGATACAGGCCCATTCCTCATCTAGTTGATGGCCAAAAACAGATACAGGCCCATTGGTCAATTAGTTGATGGTCAGAGACAGATACATGCCCATTGGTCATCTAGTTGCAAGCCAAAGACATATATAGGCCCATCAGTCATCAAGTTGATGGCCAAAGCCAGATACAGGCCCATTGACCCTATTGTTTATTATCATCTAGTTAATTGACAGAAACATAAGCAGTCCTCATAGTCATTTTGTTTTCTGGTCAAAGGCATAACCAGGCCTATTGGTAATCTAGTTGATGGTCAAAGACAGATACAGACCCATTGGTCATCTAATTGATGGTCAAAGACAGATACAGGCCCATTGGTCATCTAGTTGAAGGCAAAAGACATATGCAGGCCCATTGGTCATCTAGTTGCAGGCCAAAGACATATATAGGCCCATCGGTCATCAAGTTGATGGCCAAAGTCAGATACAGGCCCATTGACCCTATTGTTTATACAGATATTGAGATATTTTACATATAGGTCATATAAATTAATGATCAAGGACAGATACATGTCTATTGGTCATCTAGTTGATTGCATGATTTCCACAGGAATCTTTATTGCAACAAGGAGAATGTAGTGCTGAATTGACACCATTAACTGTGTTACTGTAAAAACCTATCTGATTGTAGCCTATACTTTAAGCTGTGTTGTTTTGTTGAGGAGGTACTTAGACAAATGAGTTAGATACATACAGTTTACAATGTCATTAGGTAAACTGTTTTTGTTTATAGGTGTCCCATCCAAATCTCTTTATCGTTAACATCATGCTCTTAAAATAGGGATGACATATTCCATTACTGCATGCACAGATATGGTGTGTGTTGTGGCTAGTAAGACTGAGGTAGTCACAGACACGCTACTGCGAACATATTTATCCTTACTCCTGTAATAAGAACATCGTCTTTATTTCAAAACTTAAGGGAAATTATTACTTAACGAATGTTGTATACCAAATGGAAATCATAAGTACTTTGTACTTGTTTTTGAATCCTATGTCTATAAATGGAATATTATACTGATAATAAAATAAAGTTTAAACTAAATGGAAATCAAGGTCATAGGTTTCTATGTCCCCACCATGAAATTGGGGGGAATATAGTCTTGACCATATCTGTCCTGTCCTGTCCTGGTTCAATGTAAACACTCCAGCAACTTGATTCTTTGACAAATTTCTTCAAACTTTAAACGAAGGTCGAGTGTGAGAATACCTCTGGCATCTGTGTGTTTTAGGGTTCCAGGATCAAGGCCAAGGTCACTGTTGCTTAATATAGAAAATCATCGACCGATTCATTGTCCTTACTTTAGCTTCTTCATTTCTTAACAGATTTTCATCAAAGAGTATACAGATTTCAGGTATGAGAATACCTCCGATGAGTTCATGTTTCAAAGATCACTGCATGTTGCTATTCATAGAAAATAGTTCTCTATGTTTCTCCATATACCAACATGAAGTATGATTATGCCTTGAATTTGTACATACAGTCGAACCTCGTTATCTCCATGTCGACGGGGTCGTGGGAAAACTTCGAGTTATCCGAGTATTCGAGTTATGCGGATTCATAAATTTGTTATGAAATTTGCTGTAATCTTACCGATTTCATGCTAGTCTACCAACAAAAGATGCTCATAACACGGAATGGCGAAATGTCGTACTTTTGCGTTTTATTTGTATCAAAGAATTAACAAGTGACAAAATGAATTTCGAACACTATGAAGACAATATTTTACTTCGAGGTATCCAAGTTTTTCGACTTTTCAGGGTTCGAATAATCAGAGTTTTATTTACTAAGATAAAGAAGAGATTTGGCCGGGACCTGAGAAATACTTCGAGATAAACGGGGTCTTCGAGTTAAAAGAGTTCGAGATAACGAGGTTCGACTGTATGTCATATTTCAGGTTGTCAAGATCAAAGTCGTAACTTTTTATAGAACATAATCAAACACTAAAATCACTTTCACATGGTGACGGGGACATTCATGTCTTACACACATTTTCTCGTTTTTCTGATTCTTTTACAAAGAGAGGATTGTGATTCTAATGATTTAGTCAGGAGTAATTGAATAAGTAAAAATAACATGAGCACATGATGTAAACTTTTGATGTGCCTCTATGAATATGCATGAAATATTTTAATATGAGATTGATTCCCCTTGTAAATTCACTTGCAAATATGTAGTTCACACAAATAATAACCAGGACATTTCGTCGTTGAATATTTGCCTTACATGGTCTGTAATCAGGGTGAATTTGTCATATTTACGTACCATATTGTAGTAATTACATGTCATATTTACATACCATATATTGTAGTTATTACATGTCATATTTACGTACCATATAATGTAGTAATAATATGTGAAGACTGACCATATATTGTAGTAATTACATGTCATATTTACATACCATATATTGTAGTAATTACATGTCATATTTACGTACCATATATTGTAGTAATAATATGTGAAGACTGACCATATATTGTAGTAATTACATGTGAAGACTGACCATATATTGTAGTAATTACATGTGAAGACTGACCATATATTGTAGTAATTACATGTGAAGACTGACCATATATTGTAGTAATTACATGTGAAGACTGACCATATATTGTAGTAATTACATGTGAAGACTGACCATATATTGTAGTAATTACATGTGAAGACTGACCATATATTGTAGTAATTACATGTGAAGACTGACCATATATTGTAGTAATTACATGTGAAGACTGACCATATATTGTAGTAATTACATGTGAAGACTGACCATATATTGTAGTAATTACATGTGAAGACTGACCATATATTGTAGTAATTACATGTGAAGACTGACCATATATTGTAGTAATTACATGTGAAGACTGACCATATATTGTAGTAATTACATGTGAAGACTGACCATATATTGTAGTAATTACATGTGAAGACTGACCATATATTGTAGTAATTACATGTGAAGACTGACCATATATTGTAGTAATTACATGTGAAGACTGACCATATATTGTAGTAATTACATGTGAAGACTGACCATATATTGTAGTAATTACATGTGAAGACTGACCATATATTGTAGTAATTACATGTGAAGACTGACCATATATTGTAGTAATTACATGTGAAGACTGAGAAGACAACTCAGCCAATTAGGAATATAACATTAAAGGGTGAATATTTGACAGAACAAAAGTTTCTGGTATTTAGTAGTTTATTAACTTGGTTTTGAGCAAAGAAACAGATCAGAGAGACAAAATGTGTTCCTACATGTAATTTCTACCCAATCCACTTCTGGATGAGTGATTTGAATAGCCCCTGGTCAAGTAAAATACATAATGCAAATGAGAAATCTTAATTGCATTGTCTGTATAAAGCTGTTCATGGTGGTGTGTATTGCTAATGTACACCAGCAAGGTGTTTATATAAGGTCTACAGTGAACAGATTTACCCGTCCTTATCCAACACCATCTCCCAAGCTTAATGTCTTCCCCTGGACATATTGGCCCGTAGGTGTCATCATGATTGACAGATCTATTGTCCAATAAAATTGACCCTGTCGAAGAATTTTCTGGTAAGAACATGCTCAATATTCATATCCCGCAGACTATATTCCACAAATGGAGATAACTCAATGCTGACAAAAAGTTCAGTCTTTGTACCCACAGACTATATTCCACAAAGGGAGATAATTCAATGCTGACAAAAAGTTTAGTCTTTGTACCCACAGACTATATTCCACAAAGGGAGATAACTCAATGCTGACAAAAAGTTCAGTCTTTGTAAAATTTTAAAAGGATTTAATAGGATATTCGTGGATGCAGGCATTGCTGCCTCTATATCCACATCTATATGATGTGGAATATGTTGTGGTATGAAAAGAAGGAAGGATTTGTTGGAAAATGTTTTGTATTGAAAATTATAGGGATATGATTAAACATGATTCATTTGATCATTTAAGTGAATGCATAATTCAAAACAGTTAATGCATTTTATTTCCATATTCCAATCATATAATCAAAAGCAGAAATGAATATTTAGTAGATACAGATATATATATATATATATATAAGGAAGGTCAGAATATTTAATGTTAAATATTTTTAATGAAACTTTTAAAAATCAAGAATATGCATAATAATTTTTGTCCAAACTATTTGCACTTGTATTAAAGTAAGTTAATATTATTCAATTACTGCATAGACATTAAGTATCACAAATACAGAAGCCAAATATGCAGGGAAAGCTGTATGATAAATATGTTATTGTAATCAGTAATAGTTCATGATATCCTGTTCTGTCTATCACAGGAGGAATGTTGAGTGAGCAACAGAATGTCAATGGAGGAAGAGCCTAATCATGTCAAGTCTGAGGCGGAGAGTTCCGAGGGGGGCAAGGAAACGACCGGTGTCCAGACAGGTCATGATGGTAAGTACTACTGGGAGAGTTCCGAGGGGGGCAAGGAAAAGACCGGTGTTCAAGGAGAGTTCCGAGGGGGGCAAAGAAATGACCGGTGTCCAAACAGGTCATGATGGTAAGTCCTACTGTGATGTGTTAGGTTGTCTGCTGGATACAGGCACATTGCCTCTTGTTTCAAATAGCAATGTACGGAAGGTTTGGAGATGCAGTGTATAGCACACTTCCCTATCACAAAAACGACCTGGCTTTGATTAAAAAATTTGATTTAGAAAGGTATTAAGTCACTAGCCATTCCATGATATCACTCATGCTGTTCTTTGTGTCTCATCAATAACAGATGTCATAATGTTGTATGTGATGTCATGACTACAAAGCATAATGTTTTGTCCCCAAAAGATATTCTTCATATTTGATATTTTATACAGCAAAATCTGGGTCTAGCCAGATCTTTAAAATATTTTAGCCCTTGTAGAATTTCTTCATCTATGGTGTAAAAGGCAGCAATGAAATGGAAAGTAGGTAAAATTTCCTGTTTTACTGTATTTAAACTCGATCTGCACAAACGTATACTCATGTAAGGAGAACAAATGTAAGCTTATAGATACGGAAGTGCTCTCATCATTCTGAATGTTACTACACATTCTACACCAGGATCTTTGGGGGTTGTAGACAGTATCATGAAGTACATTACAATAAATAAATTAACTTTACAAATTTAACAGTAATGCTATCTCAATGGAGGCAAATCATGTGTTCTTTTGTGTCTGATTCTTTTAAAATACCTCCAGTTGGTGTCAGGTTTTTCTGGCTTTTTATTGAACAGTGTTTAAAGTGTATTTGCTTGTTGCCTGAGTGTTTAGTACAGTTTACTGTATTTGTGTATGTGATTATTGCTGAAAACCCCCATAACTGTCTGTAAAGCTAAATAAAAGGAATATAAAATAGAACCGTTCTCAAAGTTGTGCATTATAAACTCCAACCCCAGTACATATTTCAGTCATATTTGGTAGCTTTTATGTATTTTATCATGGAAAACTATTAAAGAAATTCATATTTAAGAATCAGATAAATTTTGTTTGCTCTTAGGCAACTAATATTGTTAAAAAGAAAGGGATGCTGCATATGGTATTGTCCCCCTCCCCACCCTCTCAATAGAACAGCCCAGATCAGTGGATAAGATTGTCCATTATTGAAAAATGGGAAAGGCCTAGCTAGTTTAGCATCTATAATAGGATCTCGTAAACAAGGTTTAAAATTGAAACCTTCTGTGTGTACAATATTGAATGAAAATAAACTTAACGTAATTGGTTAATTTTGATCGATACAAACAGAATGTCCATTGCCATAGCAACATGAATCCTATATCTTAGGCTTGTGGCATTTTCTTGTATCAATTTAAAAAAATCAGATGTTATCTTGGAAAACAAATGCACATATCTACCCCTTGTAATTAAGTAAGATTTTACCAGATTTTAGGTGTGGAGTACGATTTCTGGCAGCATGGTCTATCACGGTGGAAACACAGAAATAACCAGAGGCTAATAAGTTACGAAAAATTCAATTATGGCGCTAACGATAGCATGTTGTCTGTGCTGATGTTGGTGTATCTATACTAATCGCTGGTTAGGGTTGTAGATCGGGTTCAGTTTTGGCTGTGTCCCCAAATTAAAAAAGTATATCTATTAGCTTCAGTAACATTTCCTTCTGACATTTATTTGTTGCCTTGTTGTCAAAACTTTTATTGGAAATGCCACCCACAAATTTGATTGATAGTAAAATATATGAAATATTGAAGATTTAGGGATAACAGAAGGGATTATATTTTTTGCATTTCAGTTGATTTTAACACATCTAAATGTACAGTACAGAAAACACTGTCCACATCACATGTTAAGTTGGCTAGTATTTTGATATGTCTCGCTCAGTCTGGGTGTCTAGTTGTTGTTAGATGAACAAGAACTGTCCAGATTATGTGTTTGGTTGTGTGATATTTTGATAAACAAGAACTGTCCAGATTATGTGTTTGGTTGTGTGATATTTTGATAAACAAGAACTGTCCAGATTATGTGTTTGGGTGTGTGATATTTTGATAAACAAGAACTGTCCAGATTATGTGTTTGGGTGTGTGATATTTTGATAAACAAGAACTGTCCAGATTATGTGTTTGGGTGTGTGATATTTTGATAAACAAGAACTGTCCAGATTATGTGTTTGGTTGTGTGATATTTTGATAAACAAGAACTGTCCAGATTATGTGTTTGGTTGTGTGATATTTTGATAAACAAGAACTGTCCAGATTATGTGTTTGGTTGTGTGATATTTTGATAAACAAGAACTGTCCAGATTATGTGTTTGGTTGTGTGATATTTTGATAAACAAGAACTGTCCAGATTATGTGTTTGGTTGTGTGATATTTTGATAAACAAGAACTGTCCAGATTATGTGTTTGGTTGTGTGATATTTTGATAAACAAGAACTGTCCAGATTATGTGTTTGGTTGTGTGATATTTTGATAAACAAGAACTGTCCAGATTATGTGTTTGGTTGTGTGATATTTTGATAAACAAGAACTGTCCAGATTATGTGTTTGGTTGTGTGATATTTTGATAAACAAGAACTGTCCAGATTATGTGTTTGGTTGTCTGCTATAAAAGAAACAATGTTTACCTAGGTGTACTATTCTCTGGTTCCTGTGAGTATATATGACAGAACTATCAAGGGTAAGAAAAAAGTGTAAGAAATTTCTATCTTACACCCATTTCCCGAGCATGATGTCATAATGGGACTACAATGACGTGATGTTACCAATATGGAAACATTCTGATGCTGTGATACGGAAATTGTGGCAAGCCTCTGGTTTTACCAAATTTGAATAAACCTCAGGTGGAATTTCCCTATCCAACACCCCTGGGCATAAAAAGGTCTTATAATCCTACCAGTAGAAAGGATGAAGGTGGGTTGCTATTCTGAAGTTCCTGTGTGTTGTGGGTTCTGAACTTCATGTGTGTTGTGGGTTCTGAACTTCCTGTGTGTTGTGGGTTCTGAAGTTTCTGTGTGTTGTGGGTTCTGAACTTCCTGTGTGTTGTGGTTAAGGGGGAATATTTGGTTGATACTTGTGGCTTAAGGTCAATATACAAGGACATTTGAAACTGTGAAGTCCAGATAGAGAAGTAATCATAAGGTAGTGGAATTAGGTGACTGTATTTTTGGCAGAGATTGTTTGGATCCAGAAAACAGATTTTATACTATATTCTTGTTTATTGCCTACTGTAGTATTACAGGTGACTTATTGCTGTTGACTAAGTGTTTGAACAGTGTATGGCTCTGTGTAGGGGGTGTAGTTTGCAGAGACTATGGTAAAAAATGTTAGTTTCAGTCTCCAGCTGTTATAGCAGGTGTATTTGTTGTTAAGGGATGCCACAGTGTTAAGATTAGTTTGGCTAATTTTCTCTGTAAATTCTCAAAGTTGTCTACTAAATGTGCTAATTTTCATGTTTGTTTGGTAGTTTTATCTGTCCTGTGAAGTGTACTTTTATCTGAATGAAATATTCCTCATCACCTGGTTTAGGGTGCTGAAGGAGCCGAGGTAGAAACATAATGTAAGACAGGATTGGAACCCTAGACCTGCAAACTTTAGATGGACATTTCAACTGAGGTATCAGGTTGTTGGGGATCGACAAAGTCCAGTTCAGCCAGAATAAAAGGGCCGAGTGGTAGAATGACGTATTTAACACCGAGGGAATAAAGACTTTCAGAGTTACTAATACCGAGTACTTTTTGTTATTTATAAAGCTTTAGGCAGATCCTCAATACTGGATGTGTGTAGGAATATAATGGATTAAGATATATTGTCCATTTTGATAATGACAATTACATCTGAATGCTGCAAAATTAAGGTTAGGAGCTATTTGGAGGATAAAGGACTTTTTCATGTTTTGTGTTGAACTTGATATCGGACCTGCTAGACCATTTATCATTGTAGGTTTTAAATGTCATGCCAGAATTTTAGATTAAGACAATTTTTTGCCAGATTGAATAGACACAGGTGGCAGTGTAATATGGAGCAGAATAGTACGACACATTGTTTACATCTGAAATACGCAAATAAACATTTAAATTGAAAACAGGGACCAATATTATGAAAAACCAACCATCGGAATGAGCTACAAAATATCCCATTTAAATGTGTACAGGGATATTGTGAAAAAGTGACATAAAAAATGTGAGCCTAATTGTGTGTATCCCCGAATAGTGTTGTACTAGATATGTTTGGGCCTAACGGGGCATAGGTCAGCCAACAGTGTCAGGCAAAGAGTAGAGGTGTTCCAAATGGTGTATGTGTCTAGGCCTAATGGTGTGGGACTGTCAATTGTGTTAGACTACATGAGGGCCTTATGGTGTGGGACTGTCAATTATGTTAGACTAGTGGTGAATTTGGGCACATTTTGTAGATGTTGGCCGAATGGTGTGGGTCAGTCAATATTGTTAGATTAAGGGTAGAAGTGAATTTGTCGAGGTCAAATCATAACGAAGAGGCAATTAAGTCTATGGTTATTAACAGTCACTTATTGATATACATCTCCAGATTTTACCTTGCCTTTCTCACCTCCTTTCTCTGTTGGAAAATTCATGATCCGTGCAAAGCGTTATTATGAGTCAAAAGTTATATTCCGTTTTATCGCTTAAATTATCGCGTAAATCTTAACCACCCGAATTTCAATTCTGAAATTGGATGCGGATAGCTGTGCTGGGTATAAACATTTGATTCTACTGTGTGAGGGTATTTGGTTTATGGGACCCTGTGTCTTTGTGTCGGCCCATGTCCAATGACCTATAATTACATTTCTGACTGGGATATACAATTTCAACGTTCTAACTGGAGTTTAAGTTCCCAATTAAAGTTACGTTGTTGCTTGGTGTACTTGTATTTTCTTGATAAAGCGTACACTTTATGAAAAAATTATATACATGATTGTGTAATCGATACTTAAACGTCTGAGATTTAAATTCAGGTAACTTTTTAATGAAATATTTGATTTTTCATTTGATACTGTACTGTGAATTATAAAGTGAAACGATACGGTAAACTGTTTCTTTGAGATTAGTTAGGTATACCTGACCAGCATAGAATAGAACTCTTGTTTATATAGGAATTAATAAAAAAAGATACCTAAAAACATCTTTAAAAAAGGCAAATATATTTGAAACAGAATCCTTACTTTCTCCATGTGTTATTTTGTTGATATTAACTTCGCCCTTCTGATTTGTTGTAAACAGAATTGCTTCATTCCATATACTTTGCATGAAATACAGAAGGTAGTTGTTTGCTTGTTTCTAGTTTTATATCTCGATCCCAAAGCCTTAGTTGTGGTCAGAACTTCACTTGGATATGTGGAAGTGCAGGAAGGCAAAGGGGAATAAGAATCGGACAGAGAGCATGAAGATGTTTGGTGGTGTATTGAATACCTGCGAATTTTATAAGACATAGATATTACTCATACCCTTGTAATGTTTAGAAGATCTAATCAGACAGGTGTTGATTAACGGAAATGAATTGACAAAACAGATATATTTCAAGCCCACGTAAAGTTCCCGAGAGGTGACTTGACTCCCAACATTTGTGGTTTTTGACACATTTTGAGGACCCTTGTCCATTTCAATCCTAAAACACTGTATGGGATCTCATTGCCATGTATTCCTCGATACAGTTTCACCATACATGTGTGATACAGAACGTGATGACTGCCACATAACTGGTTCTGACAATTTCCTACATTATCGCTGAAAGAAAACATAACAAATATTTCAACTAAGGTTTATAATCAGTGACAACAGTTGAGAGGTTTTATCCAGAAATCCACCCATTTTGGTGTTGGGGACGGATTCCTTTCAGTGGTGAAGTGTCAACAGTACCCTTGTGGGGTATTATGTGTCGACTGACATGTTATACCAGGGTATTTGGACATCATTCACCCGTGATCTGACGGGGTGAGGGCAAGCCTCGATCCCATCACAAATAACTGTCAGTCATTGTCAGAGAGGAGCACAACTCGGGGAACACAAAGGATTTCTCATTGGCATTTTTTTTTGCATTTAAATTCCAATACTCGTGTATAACTAGAGATTAATCCATATCTTTAATTAGAGCAATTAAAACAATGCACAAAAAGTTATATCTGAAGGATTTCATTGCAAGCTGAAGTTTGTGATTAAAATTTGAGATCATAATATTAACAATTTTTAATCCAATATTAAAAAATAACTTATGCTGATTGTTACAACTTGTATCCAAAGTTTTGAGTTTTGTATCCTAGTTTCATTTTAACAGAAAATAAATTGGAAAATTGAAAATTTAATAGTACCAAATTTTTTAACTTACTGTACGCTTTTAAAATCAAAATAACTTTTTGGACAGCATAATTTGATCTGTTAATCTGTTTAGTATAATTTACAAACAGTTAATTCCTCCTGCCCCTAGTTTGGCCTCCCTGATACCAGATCCAAGATAGGTATATAATGTACAGGGTGTAATGACTTCAGTGGTAAAGTCGCTGTTCAGGTCACTTGTTTCCCGCACTCATTGCTACCCTAGATTACAATGTTTTCTCCGCGTCTGCTACCAGCTTCGTGCACAATACTTACTGTCGTGACACTAGTGCTATGTCTGTCTTCCGAGACGGCGGCTTTTAACAAAGTGTCGGTCTAATTAGATGAAAATGAATGAATGAATAAAAATGTTGGCAAAGATTTGTCTATGACGAACAGCGGCAGATATAGTTTTGTATGTTGTTGTGAATGGTTATTGTTACAACAAGTTTGACACTTCAAAAACAAAAAGATTAAATTATAACCTGTTTGTGTAACAAAATGTTTGTGGTCAAACTTCTATTTGTTGAATGTTGATCCTGATCGCACCATAACCTCCTAACTCCGAGGACAACTTCAGGTGAGTTTCGACTGGTGCTTATTTTTAGCTTTTCTGTCATATTTTGCAAATTGTTTATTCATGATTAATTCATATTTTATGTCACAGGTTGAAGTTATTTATACGAATCATATCCTTAGATAATTTAGGAAGTTAATATACTGGGGGGGGGAATCACTATTTTTGTGATTTCTCTTTGAAAATGTGTTGAAAATGACTACATTTTTGAGTGATGTCATTTTCCTTAACTTTCACAAATCATTTCCACGTTTTTTTCTGTGCTGCTATCATCTATAAGTATAAGGCACACGTAGACACAGTTTCGTATTTTTGCTGCCAAGAATTTTTTTATCTTCATGTCGGCACAAACAGACACTCGGTTGCCATGGAATGTTTCATAAAATGGAGGCAATTTCTTTTCAAAATGGATAAATATTACCCTGCTCTTTCACTTTCATCCTTTTAGGGGGAGGGTTTCTTTCAAACTCATTTTATATGGTAGTGAATAAAGTATATTACATGGAATGAAATTGGAAAATTATTAACAAAAGCAGATTGAATGAAATCACAGCTGCAGATGTCAGTTCCCTGTCCGGGGTTTTGTAAATGGAGAAAGATGGATGTCTGGGCACAAACTTTGTAGGGGCTTTTTTAACTGGGTCTCTTAAGGGGGAATAGGAAGATATATGTTTCTTTTTTTTTTGCTGTTGAACTTGTTCCAAATGCAAAACCTTTTCATTCCTGTTTCAAGCAAAGGCATCCTAGTTACAGAAAACTAAAACAGAGGGTTTTGTATCAGTTTGTACCAATTGTAATGTTTACTCAGCCTTCAGAATACTTATTTGAATAATTTCTACTTCTTGCTCTGTTAAAGAATAAAACATTTGAAATAGGTGCAAATTAATATCAGTATATACAATATAGAATAAATTTTGATATAAAATTATGTTTTCGGGTCTAGGTAAGATTCTACTTGACTAATATTGCCGTTAGGGTTTTATGTTCTATATATTCAGTGCTGCCCAGACCCTTTATAGAGACCCCTATATATATAACCCTCACCTGTACTACACGTCTGGATCGTGTATGCAATCTCTGGTGAGATACTGGTACACCTGGATCTAACAAAAGTACAAGTTTGTCCGACCCATGCATCAATTGGCACGGATGTTTGCATCGGTTATTTCTCGAATATAAAATAGGAATATTTGTATGTGTTACTTTCTGCTTTGATACTTAAAAAGGTTTTAAATGTGTATGAGGAGAAAAAGAATTATAACTTTTTTTTAATACAAAAAACATTTTCCTTCAACCAGGTGATAATGTTCTAGCTTTAATGCTTGTACAATATATATATATAAAATGATCATTGTACAATTTTTTTTTTTATATGTTTTAAGGTACCTCCTTTGATGCTTTTACTAATTGTAATTGGTGGAATTAAACATTCTTAGCCCACATGTCGGCCATAAACCTTTAAAATACAAAGAGATTTGATCAAAAAATTTCAAAATACGAAAGGTTTTATAAAAGTAAATACATATATGGTGTGCTAGAATAAGTAAAATTGTAAGTAGAAACTAACAAAAGTGTTGATTTACAAAATGAACCTACTCTAATTTAACAAAAGAAAAGATATCTATTGATATTCTGTGCAAATCAGTGTACCAAAAGGAAATGACTTGACACCAACAACAGCTAGGAAATGACATCACAAAGAACTTCAGTTGATTTTCAGTAATTTATACTACTTTGAATACCTTGAATAGATAATGACAAAAATAAGTATGAAATCTTGGTCAAGTTCATTGGGTTACAAGTTGAGTTGGTCTTGATTCAATCCCTAAGACTGAACTTTCTCATTCTTTTGACCATTTTATACAATTAACTCTCTAAGTGTTGGAGCCATGATCTGGGTAATTTGTAAATTTCTACTCAAGATCAATAAAAACGACTGCTCCAGTCATTATAGTATTGATAAAGAACATTTGAAGAATTAAAAAATCATCTTAAGACGTGACTTTCTCTTGTTAAAGTCAAAGGTCAGCATTTCAGTATCCAAGGTCAGTCACGCTTCGTTGGATCGAAAATGGCTATTTAATCCAAGATACGACCCTTTCAACCAATGATCAAAGGTCCCACTTGTTCGTAAGCGGAGGGATAATTACTGGGGACAACACTCACGCTACATAGCAACTTGTTGTAACGGTATTCAACGGAATCAGGATTCAACCTTCATTGTGTCACGTTTTGTTAGGACTTCCTATTTAGTGCCATTCAAATTTATTTTTTTGCCGTTTTCTTGAGCTGTTTGGTATGGCGTTGTTGACGGAGATTAATTATCGTGATAACAATCAACAAGAATTAGGTACACAAAGCAGACTAATAAATGGGGACATGTTAGCACACAATTACTGAAAGCACGGAGACGAGCAACGGACACACAATTACTAAAAGCATGGAGACGAGCAACGGATACACAATTACTGAAAGCACGGAGACGAGCAACGGACACACACTTACTGAAAGCAAGGAGACAAGCAACGGACACACCATTACTGAAAGAACGGAGACAAGCAACGGACGCACAATTACTGAAAGAACGGAGACAAGCAACGGACGCACAATTACTGAAAGCAAGGAGACAAGCAACGGACACACAATTGCTGAAAGAACGGAGACAAGCAACGGACACACAATTACTGAAGGAACGGAGACAAGCAACAGACACACAATTACTGAAAGCACAGAGACAAGCACCGGCCACACACTTACTGAAAGCACGGAGACAAGCAACAGACACACAATTACTGAAAGCACGCAGACAAGCAACAGACACACAATTACTGAAAGCAAGGAGACAAGCAACGTACACACAATTACTGAAAGCACAGAGACGAGCAACGGACACACACTTGCTAAAAGCACGGAGACGAGCAATGGACACACAATTACTGAAAGCACGGAGACGAGCAACGGACACACACTTACTGAAAGCAAGGAGACAAGCAACGGACACACAAGTACTGAAAGAACGGAGACAAGCAACGGACACGCAATTACTGAAAGCAAGGAGACAAGCAACGGACACACCATTACTGAAAGAACGGAGACAAGCAACGGACGCACAATTACTGAAAGCAAGGAGACAAGCAACGTACACACAATTACTGAAAGCACAGAGACGAGCAACGGACACACACTTGCTAAAAGCACGGAGACGAGCAATGGACACACAATTACTGAAAGCACGGAGACAAGCAACGGACACACAATTACTGAAAGCATGCAGACAAGCAACGGACACACAATTACTGAAAGCACAGAGACAAGCAACAGACACACAATTACTGAAAGCACAGAGACAAGCAACGGACACACACTTACTGAAAGCACGGAGACAAGCAACGGACACACAATTACATGAATGGTTCCACTACCCTTTTTGACTAGGACTTTTTTGGTAACTATTGAGAAGTGGAACAGTGCTTTGAATGAGAGAGGCCTGTTTTTCTTTTTTTGAGGGAGGTTGGAATGGGAAGGCTAAGAGGGGCTTACTTGTCAATGTTTTCACCTTTGAATGTTGACTGCCATACTATCTCAGCTTTTCTCTGCTAATTGTATTGTAATTTAGAATGAGTTTTTGCTTCTTTTATAGCATATTTAGAGGATTGCTTGCCCAAAAATGATATCTTAGAAATGAAGATGACTTTATAGAGCAAAGGGTTTCTAGATTTCAATGGCCAATCCATGTCAGTAAAATGCTTGGATGTTGACTTTAGAATGAGGAAACATTAAATCCTCCACTATCAATGATGATTGGCATCATTTTATAAAAAATTGGGATTTTTATGATTAAAATTATCATGGATAAAAATTAACATGATGGTGACAATTCATAGTTACTTAGCTTGATGGCAGTCATATTAATATTGATCTTAATCATGTTAATGATTTTGATAATAATCATGATAGATACAATTGATGGCCATCATGATAAATACAATTGATGGCAATAATGATAAATAGGATTGATAGTAGACATGGTAAAAATAATTGATGTTAATCATGATAAATACGATTGATGGGGGATTCAAAATAAATATGATTCATGGTTATCAAGATAAATACGCTTCATGGTTGTCATGATGACTATGTTTAATGGTAGTCATGGCGAAAATGATTGATGGCAATTATGATAAATATGATTGATGGTAATCATGATGAATATGATTAATGGTAGTCATTGTAAAAATGATTGATGACAATCATGATAAATATGATTGATGGTAATCATGATGAATATGATTAATGGTAGTCATTGTAAAAATGAATGATGACAATCATAGGGATTTAATTGATGACAATCATGATAAGGACACAAGATTGAGGACTAAAATGAAGCTCATGACTAAGATGTAGGTACTTCAGCTGCTCCCGGAGTGTGTCTGTCATTGGCCTCTCTACACAGATATCACTGGTGCTGTCTGTAGACAGCCGGAGAAGGGTTGATGAGGACGTAGATGAAGATAACCATGTTAATAGCAGTGCTGATGTAGAAGGAAACAGATACTGTGTTAATACAGGTACTGGATGTTGTTACGGCAGCTGACTGCAGAGATGATAAAACCAGGCAAGTTGGAGGAAAACACAACAAGGGGTCAAAGTTCAAAGCTGTAACATATGCTGTATCCTATTGAATGATTTTACCCTGACTTGAACCCTGACTGGGTAACCTCCACAGGAAAACAAAGGGCTGGTATTCCTTATAGAAACCCACTGGGCATATAAAGTGGTATAAAAAATGGACAGCTGAAAGTTAAATCCTAGACAGATCAGTCTAAGAACAGCGAGTAAAATGTAGCGCACGGCTACCCAAAAAAACGCAT
The DNA here is from genome assembly GCF_002113885.1 of Mizuhopecten yessoensis. Lineage (NCBI taxonomy): Eukaryota > Metazoa > Mollusca > Bivalvia > Pectinida > Pectinidae > Mizuhopecten > Mizuhopecten yessoensis. Next base: position 246,318 of record NW_018404831.1, on the reverse strand, counting down.
TGTACAGACAGAGCATATTGATGGTATTGTAGTAGAAATCCTATTATGAAATACTCTTGAATCATCCAAGTAATTCTCACTTCTACATCACGCCAGGACATGAGGATGATAATCTCACTCAAATGATTTTCAACTTTTTGCAAAAAAATATTAAAACAGAGATAAACAATAATCAAAAGTAATCAAATAAGTGCTCAACTCGTATTTCTTCGATTATCATGTAATGTAAATAAATTATTTCTATATCTTGTTATAGCCATTTTGTGGATAATTTGTAAACAGATGGACAATTCTATACATTACCCCTTTCACCACTGTGGATCACAATGGACTCATCCAGATAAAGGTATGGTAGAGTCTACTAAAGTAACCTATAGGGGTGAAAGGGTTAAAGACTGGATTTTATATATCTTCAGACTGATGGATTGTCAATATTTTGACCAATAAAAGTAGGAAGTATATTAGAATTTTGTATTCATGGAAAATTTGCAAAACCTGGATTTAATATTGTACTGGATATTACAAAGAAAAAGTATGTTTAGAATATAAAGAAAATAAGATTGCGAGGCATTAACTATCAATTAGTATAAAAAAAGTCAGTAAAGAGAAATTTAGTGAAGTGACCTGTCGCTGTTGTAGTACCTGTCTATAAAACGATCCACCTCTCCTCTCTACAAACGTAAACAATCACGCTCTTCAGCAAACAGATGTAACTGCAAAACTCCATGGTTTATGCATTAGTGCAACTATATTTATAATCTTCTTTAAACTGTTTAGGTATCCAGTTTGGTACCTAATCACCATTTACTTCCATATTGTAAACATAATTTTCTAAAACCTAACATTAGGAAATGTGTTAACCATGCATGTGTGACTTTCTTCAACAGTTATAGTAGTGAGAAAGGGATTAGGTTATACTTATAGTAGTGAGAAAGGGATTAGATTATACTTATAGTAGTGAGAAATGGATTAGGTTATACTTATTGTAGTGAGAACAGGATTAGGTTATACTTATAGTAGTGAGAAAGGGACTAGGTTATACTTATAGCAGTGAGAAATGATTAGGTTATACTTATAGTAGTGAGAAAGGGATTAGGTTATACTGATAGTAGTGAGAAAGGGATTAGGTTATACTTGAGAAAGGGATTAGGTTATACTTATAGTAGTGAGAAAGGGACTAGGTTATACTTATATCAGTGAGAAATGATTAGGTTATACTTATAGTAGTGAGAACGGGATTAGGTTATACTTATAGTAGTGAAAAAAGGATTAGGTTATACTTATAGTAGTGAGAACAGGATTATGTTATACTTATAGTAGTGAGAAAGGGACGAGGTCATACTTATAGCAGTGAGAAATGATTAGGTTATACTTATAGTAGTGAGAACGGGATTAGGTTATACTTATAGTAGTGAGAAAAGGATTAGGTTATACTTATAGTAGTGAGAAAGGGACTAGGTTATACTTATAGCAGTGAGAAATGATTAGGTTATACTTATAGTAGTGAGAACAGGATTAGGTTATACTTATAGTAGTGAGAACAGGATTAGGTTATACTTATAGTAGTGAGAAAAGGATTAGGTTATACTTATAGTAGTGAGAAAAGGATTAGGTTATACTTATAGTAGTGAGAAAGGGATTAGGTTATACTTATAGTAGAAAGATATTAAGTGTTATAAACGAAGTGCAGTGTTTTGTATTATACAAGATTCTTTTTCACATTGTACACTTTTTTAAAGGTATTAGTCTGATTAATGACCAATCAAAACAATTGTAAAATTTCAAATATACCTTTTCTTTGTAACGAAAATTATCTTAGAGTTGAAAGAAAACATGTTATTGGAAAATTGAAATTTTTCCCATTGAATGCCATGTAATATATATTTCACTCATGTGGGCAGAATATTCCACATCATCACTTGTGCTTTGGTTCTTCAGAAATCATTGGTATTTTGCCACACTGAAATAATATAGTATTCTATGGGAACTCATTCAACAACATCTACTAATCCAGAAGACAGATAGTTGCATGTACTAATCATTTAAATATTCTTTAAAAAACACTTCGTCTTTTTCAGAATATTAAGATTAAGATAAAAAAAATCAACCAGATGCTGCATGGTTTTAGAAATCAAGACTTGTCACTTTTGAAACTGCAAAGTTATTTATAGAATAATGTTTTACATGTACCCATCGGCTCGTCATTGAGCCGTCCTAGAGATACATCATGTTGTCATTGCGTGCACGCGACAATTATTTATGGTATATTCTTTACCCATTGGTGTGTCCTATACGGTCTTTGTCAGTCGATTCCTACCATTAACTGTAGATAATGGAACCGAGTCATTGGGAAAACCTGACTATACACTTGTATGGTTTTGAAGAATGGTTTTGTGATCTTTTTAAAACAACTTAACCTCTTCCATTATGATATTTTTTTTTTAAATGTTTGGGTGTAATGAATGGTTTGGGTATATCAGAGATGACTCTGGCTTGACCTTAAAGTTTGGGGTAGTCACTCTTGTACAGTAGTGTAGGGGTGCTGACATATACTTATACCAGCTACCAACCGGGATCTCTGCAAGCTTGGGTGGTCCGCGCACACAGCTAAAAAATACAAGGAGGGCAAAAGATAAGACGTCATATACAAGAATCTAAAAACTGGCAGAATGGGGGTTGTGATGGGGTCTCTGTGAAAACAGTCATATTTCAAAAAAACATTTTTTATTAAAAAATACACAAAACATTCTGCAGACCTTGACATTTTAGGCTTTTAAAAGACAATTTAAATATGGTAAATTCAATGGTGGAAATATTTTGTGGCTAAATGTGGGTGGTCCTGTTAAATGGATTTAGAAGATCTCAGTCACTTCCCTGTTTGATTCCCCTATATCCCCGTCATAGTGATTTCAAAGCTTGTGACTCACATGGAGTTCAGATGGAACCAAGAAAGTCTGATACCTCGGTTGTATGTTTTTTGGGTGGAACATTTTCATTGGTGTTATTTCTCCAACTTCTAAGTGTGATTGTCTGAAAGAGGAGTCGGTTTCTGTTGCTAACAAGCCAGACTTGTGTTAAATATGGCTGCTAAACTGATGTTGACCTAACTTTTTGGATTTACCTGAAGATGTTTGATAATTAAGGTGTTAAAGATGCGAAATGATGAAATTATGTGCTAAGATCAACAGCATTGCGCATAACTATCATTCTTGTTTGAAAATTCCTGAATTTTAGATGTTACATTGCCGATAAATTAGAAAATGTAGGAAACGATTTGAGATTCCAGACTACTCACAAGGGCCTACGTAATGTTTCAGCATATCATAAGAAGTGAAACAATTTAAATATTGCTTTTAATATGATAGAGTAAAAAAAAATGAAGAAAAAAAACATTGTTTGAAAAAGAATTTACAAGATGAAAACTCTGATAATAATATTTATTTTGTGAGAATTGACCAGCGATCACCTGTCTGGATCACCTGTCTGGACACAGTGGATTAATGGGTTCTAATTGATATTATTTGTGTGCTGGCCTCTAAAAGGCCAGATCTAAGAATTAATAACAAAGTTTGGTGGAAATCTTTTTGAAGATTTAGGATTATATCTATCAATCCTGGAAGTTCTAACTCAACAAGGTAAGTATACAATCACTATATACGATACACAAAATCAATATGCTCATTTTGAAATTAAACTCAATTCAAATTTATGATTTCGAGATTTTATAACATGAAAATCAGACTTTTTTCTTTGTAAAAATGACGATCTGTTCTGGTAAATAACTTGACATATTTATAGATACTCCTGTACAGTTAACTCGCTTTCTGTGTATTTATTCACAAGAATTTTATTTTTTATTTTTGCTCTTATGTTTTGTGATGTATAAGTAATTTTATCATAGATATTCAGTCTGTCATGCAGTATAATAACATCACATAATTTTTTCAAAGCTTGTTATATGTCACCGATACGATGTCCTAACAAACTCACCGTAATGGCTTAATTTTCCTTTGATTTTTTTTTCAGTCTAAATTATTCACAAAATTTACAACTGTACATGTTTAATTTGAGCTTATAAAAGTTAAAACTTGTTTTTGATCCTTTTTGTTCGTATGATACTTGCAGTTCAGTAGAAATGCCACCAAATGCTATTCCATTGTCTTGTAATAATTCAACTCCCTACTTTAAGTCAGAGAATATTTGTTGGTCCCAATTTGTTCAGTGCATAATTAATGAACAAGGTAAAAATTAATTATCTATTCTCAATGCGAATTTATAAAAAATTCAATTAAAGAATTAACTACAGAATGTTAAATTCTACTATTTACTCTAGCCTACACTTTTAATTGTGCTGCGGTTATTTTCAATAAAAAAAAAAGTTTCTTTTTACTTATTGTAGACCTGAAATGACCTGTTTACCTTGTCAACATATTTTTCAACACTTACATAAAATTGGTAAAACAATGTAGAAATGAATAAAGGTTTGGTACACTAATACAATTATTGGGGGAGGAGATCCAACGTCCGGTGGGTCGTGGTCGGTTGATTTACAATCGGTGGAATCTGAGGTGGATACCACCAAAGTATTCTAGTAGAGATAGGCAAACCATCAACAGAACCAGACGGAGGTGGATACCACCAAAGTATTCTAGCAGAGACAGGCAAACCATCAACAGAACCAGAATCTGAGGTGGATACCACCAAAGTATTCTACTAGAGACAGGCAAACCATCAACAGAACCAGAATCTGAGGGGGATACAACCAAAGTATTCTAGTAGAGACAGGGAAACCATCAACAGAACCAGACTCTGTGGTGGATACCACCAATGTATTCTAATAGAGACAGGCAAACCATCATCAGAACCAGTCTGAGGTGGATACCACCAAAGTATTTTAGTAGAGACAGGCAAACCATCAACAGCACCAGAATCTGAGGTGGATACCACCAAAGTATTTTAGTAGAGACAGGCAAACCATCAACAGAACCAGAATCTGAGGGGGATACAACCAAAGTATTCTAGTAGAGACAGGGAAACCATCAACAGAACCAGACTCTGAGGTGGATACCACCAAAGAATTCTAGTAGAGACAGGCAAACCATCAAAAGAACCAGACTGAGGTGGATACCACCAAAGAATTCTAGTAGAGACAGGCAAACCATCAACAGCACCAGAATCTGAGGTGGATACCACCAATGTATTCTACTAGAGACAGGCAAACCATCAACAGAACCAGACTCTCAGGTGGATACCACCAAAGTATTCTACTAGAGACAGGCAAACCATCAACAGATCCAGACTCAGAGGTGGATACCACCAATGTATTCTTGTAGAGACAGGCAAACCATCATCAGAACCAGAATCTGATGAAGGTTGGCTTAGCCTGTTTACCTTGTCAACATATTTTTCAACACTTACAAAAAATTGGTAAAACAATGTAGAAATGAATAAAGGTTTGGTACACTAATACAATTATTGGGGGAGGAGATCCAGCGTCCGGTGGGTCGTGGTCGGTTGATTTACAATCGGTGGAATCTGAGGCGGATACCACCAAAGTATTCTAGTAGAAACAGGCAAACCAGCAACAGAACCAGACTCTGAGGTGGATACCACCAATGTATTCTTGTAGAGACAGGCAAACCATCATCAGAACCAGTCTGAGGTGGATACCACCAAAGTATTTTAGTAGAGACAGGCAAACCATCAACAGCACCAGAATCTGAGGTGGATACCACCAATGTATTCTTGTAGAGACAGGCAAACCATCATCAGAACCAGTCTGAGGTGGATACCACCAAAGTATTTTAGTAGAGACAGGCAAACCATCAACAGCACCAGAATCTGAGGTGGATACCACCAAAGAATTCTAGTAGAGACCGGCAAACCATCATCAGAACCAGACTCTGATGAAGGTTGGCTTAGCCATCGGAAACATATAAACCAATTAGTAGAGACAGGCAAACCATCAACAGATCCAGACTCAGAGGTGGATACCACCAATGTATTCTTGTAGAGACAGGCAAACCATCATCAGAACCAGAATCTGATGAAGGTTGGCTTAGCCATCGGAAACATATAAACCAATCAACCCTACGGAATCCTTGGTGTTGACGCTCCAACACCTACCTACTTGTAAAATTGAAGAAAGTGCCATTTATATATAATCATTTACAGTATACCTTAGACCAACAACTAGGAAGTGTTTTCTTTTTTACCCTAAAGATATCCTTCCCTTGTCAACATATTTTTCAACACTTACATAAAATTGGTAAAACAATGTAGAAATGAATGAAGGTTTGGTACACTAACACAATTATCGGGGGAGGAGATCCAACGTCCGGTGGGTCGTGGTCGGTTGATTTACAATCGGTGGAATCTGAGGTGGATACCACCAAAGAATTCTAGTAGAGACCGGCAAACCATCATCAGAACCAGACTCTGATGAAGGTTGGCTTAGCCATCGGAAACATATAAACCAATTAGTAGAGACAGGCAAACCATCAACAGCACCAGAATCTGAGGTGGATACCACCAATGTATTCTAGTAGAGACAGGCAAACCATCATCAGAACCAGAATCTGATGAAGGTTGGCTTAGCCATCGGAAACATATAAACCAATCAAACCTACGGAATCCTTGGTGTTGACGCTCCAACACCTACCTACTTGTAAAATTGAAGAAAGTGCCATTTATATATAATCATTTACAGTATACCTTAGACCAACAACTAGGAAGTGTTTTCTTTTTTACGTTAAAGATATCACATATATCAAACATTGCAATGTATGTCATAGGACCCTGTCTTCATACGGTTTCAGATATAATGAGGATGTTAAACCCAGATTCAGAAAATATTGTTGGACAGAATACAGTATTTACATCACTTAATAAGACTATGTTACCCATTTTACTAAATTGCCCTGCATACTTTCGGGTATCTATACATAGGGCAGAGGACCAGATTATTCCAACATTGAAGAAACCATGGCGTTCCCTCTACTCTAAACCTTCTCTAATCAGAAAGATTCATTTTGAACTCTGAGAATTCTGGTCTTAGTTACTTGTATTTTTGATTGAAAAATAATGTAAGTTGGTTATCACGGTTTTTATACGGAGAACAAACATCCTAGCTAATGGGACAGGACAATTCTTTTCAAAATGGACTTGCCCAAAATTATTTATGAGTCTTAAAGGTCAAAAGTTAAAGTATAATGACCTTTACTGATCTAGAACGATGTTAATTACGAAATAAAAAAGTAAAACTATGCAAAGATGGATATATGTTCCTGTATAATATCCACATTGTCCATTACTGATCTCTTATCAAAATATTTGCATTTTGATATAAGATTTAGAAACAGAACTATCAAAATATTTGCATTTTAATATAAGATTTAGAAACGGATAGTTCCTTAAATTTGACCATTAAGTGTACTTTAGATAATATATTATAGGTTTAATGCTTAGAGCAAAAATATTTAACTTACATGGTCCCTGAACAGATAAGGAAATGGGCTTGAATATGGTTATCCAGGGGTCGTTACAAACTTAAAATATTACTGCTTGAACATCACCAAATCTGTCTGCTCGTTTAAAGTAAAGGTTTGGGTGATGAATTTCAGGCTCTCCGCTTACGCTGGTCTAACATATACAGGACTTTATGGGGATGTTTTTGATATTAGAATATATTTGTGTCAAAAACTTTGGACATAAAAGTTGTCATGCGTTTTAATGAAGGATATGAGGGGAGGTATCATTGTAATATTAGTTAAAAAAAAACCAATATAGGTAATTTTGTGTATAACCTTTCTTTCAGATGCTATAATACTTTAACAAAATCCCAGTACTAATTGATGTATCCTTTATTTTCAGTGAATTACTCAAACATAGAAATGTCATTTTGTATGTACTGTTGCAGTGTTATTGTGATTTAAAGAAACCTGACAAGGATGTATTACTCTTTTATGTGCAACAGTTGTGCTGTGATTTGTTTGAATTTCCTATTTATGAAGAAAAACAAGCTGTGAGTTCTAGCTTTCATTAAAACCTAATGGTGATTTTAAATGTGACATCAGACAATTTTAAAGACAATTTCTGTAATAATCAATGCCAGATCTTTGTCCGGCGAGGTAAGATGATTGATTTGGCCACTGAGGTGTGTACTTTGAGGTATGGTACACCTTCAAATCACATTTTTCAATTGACAAATATTCACAAATGTTTCCTTTTTTTTCAATTAAATCCCACAATGCAAGAGAAAATCAAGCTGTAGATGTTCTCTGTGACCAGCCAATTGGAAAACAGGCCCCAATCAAACATCGCATGAGACTGTGCTATCTCAAGAGTTGTCAATCCCAACAACCATGGAAACAAAATGTTTTAACACTGTTTGTTCCTCCGATACTAAAGAGCTCCTTTGTATCGGAATCTTTTACAAATCCCTCTAGGATCCTGTCTAGGTGTACCAGCCCTTTTAAGGTCACACCACTTGAGGGGACGGGGGTTGTCAGAAAAACAAACAAATGTTCTATTGGTTGGTGAATATTTAAGGAGATGTAGTAATCCCTGCTTCTGATTTGTTCAAGTTGAGCTGATGGAAAAGCAAGACAGAATTAGTTTTAATTTAGATTTCTTTCTAAAGACGGAATTTTGTTTGGTTTAAAGTCTTCACAAAGATCACTTGAAATGTGTGTGAAAGGCACAGAACGCGGTTTTGTGTGTGAATGGCACAAAATGTGGATTGCGGTAAATAACTTGAAATCTTGTCATCAAATAATCATCAAAATCATATTACTGTCAGAATTTATCCTTAATTCAAATAAATAAAAAAAGAAATAATTATAATCTGTTTTCTTGATTTTTTGGAAATTTGTTTTTATTAATTGACAATACTGTTATTTGTAAATATTTCTACTTCATATAAGGGAACTTAACATTATCATGAAAATGTGAAGCCGTTCCACAGGTAAAATTAACAAAATGGTTAAAATTGTTATCTTATGTATCAGCCAACATTTGTATAGACGAGCATATGTATGTTTAATTACTGCATATTTATGTCTTCGTGTTAAGTTTATGATGCTAGTACAGGTAGTATGGTGACAGCTGAGGTCTCAAACTGATCATACTAGTACAGGTAGTATGATGAGAGCTGAAGTCTCAAACTGATCATACCTGTACAGGTAGTATGGTGACAGCTGAGGTCTCAGACTGATCATACCTGTACAGGTAGTATGGTAACAGCTGAAGTCTCAAACTGATCATACCTGTACAGTTAGTATGGTGACAGCTGAAGTCTAAACTGATCATACCTGTACAGGTAGTATGGTGACAGCTGAAGTCTCAGACTGATCATACCTGTACAGGTAGTATGGTAACAGCTGAAGTCTCAAACTGATCATACCTGTACAGGTAGTATGGTGACAGCTGAAGTCTCAAACTGATCATACCTGTACAGGTAGTATGGTGACAGCTGAAGTCTCAGACTGATCATACCTACACAGAACAGAAGACTTAAGCTACAATCCTTTATGTAGTGTGCTATAGAAATCTGAAGCACCTCTCGTGGGGTTGCATATACTTCACACTTACATGCTGATCTTTTAATATCTTACCAAAACCTCCATGCTCTTCTCTTCAAAGGATTTCAATGTAAATAATACTTAAAACATATTTTTGAAAAATAAAATAATACAAGATGTTCTTTTTTGAAAACTTAGTTATGCCTATTTTCTTTTTTAATTATATCAGTGGCATATTTGCAAAGAAATCCACTTTGATTCAAGCCAAATCTGGAACAAAGCATGTGATGTGTTCAAACCCAACTCCTAAACATTGTGCAATCTTTCAAAGCATGGATCAAGTAACTTTACAGAGACAATTGGCCTAATGTTTTGCTAGACCACTGGCTAACATTGCCTAGTGATGGAAAGTGTTGCTAGACCACTGGCTTACATTGCCTAGTGATGGAAATGTTGCTAGATCACTGGCTAACGTTGCCTAGTGATGGAAATGTTGCTAGACCACTGGCTAACATTGCCTATAGTGATGGAAATGTTGCTAGACCTCTGGCTTTCATTGCCTAGTGATGGAAATGTTGCTAGACCTCTGGCTTACATTGCCTAATCAATGGCAGATCAATTAAGTAAGTACAATGTTCATGGGTTTTAATGAAGCACACCTATACACTTTCCCAAAAAAAGGTGGGGATGTGCTAATAGGAACATATGCATTTATTAGGTCGAATACGGTATTAACACTATGGAATTCCATCCTGCCTTTAATATAATTGTCAGGAGACTTAATTGGTAGGAGAGTGGGTTACCTTTCATGTCTTCAAATATTCTATCAAATTATCACATTTTCCAGATAAACTTTTAAGGATCCCTGTACCACTGCCAAAAACTGTAACCCTTGGCTACAGATTGTTATACTGGGCTAGACGGGATTCTAACCCGGGACTACCGATTATTATACTGTCACTCTTACCGCGTCAGCTAGCTGGTTCACAGAAATATCCTGACCCTATTACACTACATTTATATTAAAAATGAAATTAAGTCTTAATTAGAATGAACGAAAGTAAGTGTGAGACTATGAACTCCTCGCTGGTATTTATTTTAAACCATTATGATGACAAGGTTGTTATTCAGAATATCCTTTACCAAAGTCAAACATGACAGAAGTTATTATTTAAATGACACATCATCAGTTGAAATGAAATCATATTTGACAATGACATTATTTACTGGGATGATTTACTGGTGAAATTGTTCAAAACATGTCAAAATTATGAAAATTAGATTTTCAAATTTAACATAATTTTTTTTTTTTTTTGTGAAAGGACCATGAACCTGACAGCTCATAGATATAAGCAAAAACATTTGATAGTGAGTGTAGTATTATATGTTTTCCAGCATTAGAACTTCATTTACACCCAGCTGTATAAATTGGTAGATGCAACTGTTTGGGAGTAAATAGTGATACAATATGATTTCGTAAAGTCAAGGGTAATCAAACCAAGAATAAGCTGCAGGATGAAACAGATGATCAGAACAGATTTCAAATGGCTAAAAAAAACTATATCAACAAGAAGTTTCCTTCATTCTGTAATATCAAGGAGACATTCATTCTGTCATATCAAGGACATTCATTCTGTAATATCAAGGAACATTGAGATAATAACAATTGGGTTCCCACACATGGACACTAGGTACAGACACACAAGCAATGCCATGTTGAGATATTTACCTATTAAATACCTACACATTTACAATGGGGTACCCACACATGGATATTAGGTACAGACACACAAACAATGCCATATTTTGTGCCACTTTAGTTTGATTGCATTTTACTAGTTTTAAATTTGATATATTTGTACTTTGTAGTGATAGCATTTAAACCTGATTTAAATAAATGTCTGAGAAATGCTTGTCATGATAAAATGTAGACTTGATTTAATGAAATGTCTGAGGAATTGTTGTGTTAATGAGGAACCAATATTATAGACTTAAGTTCATAGCTTTATAGCAACAAATCTTAACATATCATTTGATAGAAAATGACTATTTACAAATTGATTGATGTTATCAGCCAATCAGTTTATATTTCATCTAGTCATGACAAAATTGAATTCATTGACCTGGAGCTTTTTGATGACACTGCAAATTCAGATCACTATTAGATTTTCCGAAAATGACTGTCGGGCAGGAAAACTTAATGATATGTGGTATGTGTGGTGATATGGTGCACTGCAACCTTGATCAGGACCTTAGTGACCTTGTTTTGATGTGTGATGATATGGTGCCATGCAACCTTGATCAGGACCTTAGTGACTTTGTTTTGATGTGTGGTGATATGGTGCACTGTGACCTTGATCAGGACCTTAGTGACCTTGTTTGGAATAATGTTAAAGTCTAAAAATGTTTGTCACTCTGGTAAAATACTAGCTGCTTCTTACCATCTTGGCTAGGGAGAGTTAATTTCTCTTTAGCTCATTCGGTAGAACGTAAGACCAGTACGCCAGAGGTCCCAGTTCGACTCCTAGCGGGGGTAATGAAAAAATGATGACCTCTGTTACATATTCACTACAGTGACCTTGTTAGGACTGATTTGTACACTATGATGTATTTGTGATGATATTCACCACTGCGACCTTCGTTAGGACTGATTTGTACACTATGATTTTATTTGTGATGATATTCACTACAGTGACCTTGTTAGGACTGATTTGTACACTATGATGTATTTGTGATGATATTCACCACTGTGACCTTCGTTAGGACTAATTGATACAATTAAAACATACAAAATATAACTCCTTGTATTGTAAATCGCATCCAAAATGAAATAAAAATTGAAACAAATGGTCTTCTTACTGTGGTATTGGTAAACTTACATCCCGTCAAATAGTCACCCTTCACCATTGAAATATTCTCTCTACATCAGTAGAAATCTGTTTCAACCCAGTTTTAATTTTATCCAGAGGAAATACAGTGCACGGCAAACAGAATAGTGATATTGACTGTAAGCATCTCAGTTTACAGTGTTCAAAGGATTTTGTTGAACTTTAATTTTGGTACTTGAAATAGGTATGGACCTAAGGGGAAAATAGAAAGTTTATTTCAACATTCCTTAAGTCATCAAAGTAACATTATTTTCCCATTTAATTCATTGTATTTGTTCCTCGCCCCAGTTGTGACATAGTGTCACCATTTTGTGTCCCGCGGAGAAGCCTTCGAGCCGTACCCATTATTAGCTAAAGATTACATGTTTCATTCCGTGAGTAGGGTTGAGATGGCTTTCAACATATTGGGCTAGCCCGCGAAGCAAGAAATAGAATTAGTGGGAATCGCTGACTGACGCCTGTCATTACTTTTGGTGGCGTTTCTGTGGGTAATGACTACCTTGGTTAGGGTGAATCTACCTGCTTGTTACCACCGAATCACCACAGCCAACGGTATACAAAGATTTTTCGTATATGTGAGCAATTGATGGAGGATTGGAATGAAAATTTATACAAGTACTTCTTTATAATTTATACCATCATTTTGATCTTAAAGGACAGTTTATGTTTATTGATTATATATATTGATCATGTTTTGTTTCAAAGCTGGTAACATTCAGTCTTCATCGTCAGGCGTTGATATGGATTATCAACACAACTGTACAGTTTCATTGCCTAGTGCTTACATATACAATGTCGCTGTACTGTATCGTGGGACATTAACTGCAGTTGAAACTTCCCATGCTACTTACTATGGAATTCTTACTCTGCTATGTTTCAGTCTCTGAAGTTTCTGATAGGACTACCTCAACATATGACCTAACCACGTGACTGTTTTACAGAATAATTCACTAAATTTAAAGCATTGATTTGTAAAACCCTTGTATTGAATGTTTGAAATATTTATTGGCTCTTACAGATATTGATGTAGCGGTGATTTACGACTTTTTAAAGTTGATGGATTAGGTAGGTGTTTTGTGGAGGTGGTATATCCTAGAGAGTGGCAGTCTGTGTGTTCGTGACCCACCAGGAGAGATGCACTTGTTTTGTAAACACCCAAGCTGCCGTGTTCCGAGCGTAGAATGTGGGTGGAGTCGGCCGTTGACGACACTGTTGGGTCCTGGAACTTAATTGAGCCGACATCCTGATGTCATCGCTGTGTCAAGTACACTCTGTATAAATACTGTGTGCGTCTTCTACCCCATGTCCTTTACACAAATCTCAATGGCTGTATTCACGGTACCAGTATTATAATTCATACACAATCCTTCTCTAGGAGTCCTTTCAAATAAAAAATTGATTCAATTTTAAGTTCTACATTTCAAGTGCATTGTGTTGACATCTAATTAGCATTTTGTATTAAAAAAGTGTTGGGGTATGTTGATTCACCTTTACAGAACTGAAAAAGATTGAAAAGTTACGAACATGACGGGATCGATCAACTTCGCTCCTTACTAAACATGTGTCTAAATTTATACTTACTGGTGGTAAAGAAAAGATTTGTGTCAAACCAGTGTGAGGTGTAGATATGAGCTGTCCAATACAGGGGTATAGGTAGACTTTGGGATCCTATAAAATTTATTTTACATATCCTAATATGGCACTGGTTGAATAACAATTGAACTACATTGTAAAATAAAATGCCAAAAATCAATTTCTTTGTTCCAAAATCTTAACATTAATTTTACTTAAATATAAAAATTTGATGTTAATATAAAAGTTAGTTTCCAGAAAGGATATTGCATGTATACCCTGCAAAATAAGGTATTGTACATCCATGATGTGTAAGTGTATCATTTACAATAAGGCAGTATTATTATAAAACTACTACTCCCACCTGCCTTAAAAGGCCCTTTTGTAGAGATCTTAACATCATACAGAAATTGGAAAAATTAAAAATATACAAGTGTAGGATTTGTAAGTGATATTAATTCTCCTAAAAGATGTTTTTTCTTAAACGAAAATCACTGACAACATTCTTAAATACAGTACAAGCTGAACTTTTCACTATTAAATACCTACATGACGTAAAATAAAACAGCAAGAAGCTAGTACGAGATGAAATCTAACCTGCTTACTAGAAACTAGGCCTCATTTCATTACATGTTGTTAACCTGAAAAGGGAGTAATCAGTGGTTCATTGCCTTATGTACTCCGCATTGTAAACGTCAATAAAAAAGAAGTCGTAAAATATGATAGATTCGGAGTAATGCCTTGCAGGCAATAACCATCCCTATAAAAGCTAGGCTAAGGTGTCGGATATAGACCTATAAATACCGTACTCATAGGTAAACGTTCAGCGAAGTTGGCGACATTTCAAAACAGGTTAAGATCAAAATCACAATGAATTTTACCTTTAGTGAGATTCATAATGCAAATTTTTACCTGTCATCCCTGATAATTTATAATGGACCCCAAAATACACAGGATGGAACAGTTCATTTGGACTTTACAGGGAATGTTAAAGTAACAGTTGATTTTACTACTCAGATTTTAAGTTAAAAGTTGTTTTGCATTTATAATAGAACATTCCATTATCAGTCATTGAGGTGTGAACAATAATGTAATTATTTTTGTACATTAGAGGTTACTATATCCATTAATGTCAAACTTGGGATTGCCCAGGTAACCTAACCAGCCATAATATATGAGAGTTTCTAAGGAGGAAAACGACATTGTGTCTGGAAAAAACAATCAAAAATTCAGTCGCATACAGATGGATAAATAAAATGTGTCATGATAATTATACTCTTTCCTGATCAAACACAGATTTGATGAACGATGACAAAGTGACGTCAGCTTTGTATATCACTGACTCGAGTCAAATTCGGGCGAAAGCTCGTACTTCATGTTAACCTGGACACGCACAACGTGAAGACAAAACAGTTCTACTTTTTATGTCTCATTCATAGGCAAAGGTTTTGATTAGTTGGCACAATTTAAATATATTAACATGAAGATGAAAACTATTTTGTAATTTGTACGAAGAACATATTTAAGGAAAATATGACTATTGGTACATTATGCATCTTAGTAATGAAGTAAGCTATAAGACTTGATAACAATAACAAATAATATACAAGGTTTATAATGCTGCATTAATTTGCATAAAAAAAATCTGAAACTACAGCATTTGTTGATATAGAAGTAACACAAGATTTGCAAATTCAGAGTAAAACAGTACAAAGTTAAACATCATCAATTCATTGGGAAAGATATGGGTTTTCAAATACTTCTTCAAAACAGCTAACAATCCATCAGGAGAGATGTTGGGTGGCTGATCTATAAGAATGTGTGAAAGCACTAGTTTCCATAGGTGACGGTGTATGTTCCAAATAGTCCTTGAGATATACTTCAGAATTTCTAAAAACTCTAAAACAAATAAGGTTTGTTAATTCTCGTCTTTTCGGGGCAAAAGGAAGAAACAACGAGACCTAAGGTTAGCTATAAATGTAGTTCTCGTCTTTTCGGAGCAAAATGACAAAACAACAAAATGGCACAACTCTGCCACCATACTTCTTCCACTCAATGCATGCTTTCTGTCACTCAGACAGGACTGGATCCTGGAAAATGCATCAGCAGATATACCATATACATATTCCAGGCACTTATACATTCATTAATGACAGTAATGCAGTATGTAGAGTCAGTAGTACATCAAGTGAGGAACAGTTGTTGTCCAAGATGGCAGTAACGTAACAGTGTACTCTCAGAAGAAAGTTTTCTGTTGAGTGGCAGACTAAAGGTTGTCATAGAGAAAATTGTCAGTAAGATATTTCTTAGTTGCTTGGCAACCAGAATTTTACAGAAATGTGGACAAAATAGACAAGATTGAAACATGATCAGTTCTACATTTTGTCTCTGTCTGTAATGTTTGGCCATGGACATCGAAAGTCTCATTAACATGTTGGCCTTCAGCTGTTCCAAGACCTGTCTGTGTCAATGCAGTCCTTCAGATGTAAGTTTAGATTTCATGATACGACATATCCTCCTGGTATTATCTGGAGTCGGGAGCCTATTCATCAAAGAAGATACCGTTACAAAAATCACTTTTCTGGGAAAGAATGGGGCTAAAATCCATCAATGGAACCACCTTTGTCACCAGTGGGTAGAGGTGACAGCCTTTGTCACCAGTGGGGAGAGGTGACAGCCTTTGTCACCAGTGGGTAGAGGTGACAACCCTTGTCACCAGTGGGTACAGGTGACAGCCTTTGTCACCAGTGGGGAGAGGTGACAGCCTTTGTCACCAGTGGGTAGAGGCGACAGCCTTTGTCACCAGTGGGTAGAGGTGACAACCTTTGTCTCCAGTGGGTAGAGGTGACAGCCTTTGTCACCCGTGGGTAGAGGTGACAGACTTTGTCACCAGTGGGTAGAGGGGACAACCTTTGTCACCAATGGGTAGAGGTGACAGCCTTTGACACCAATGGGTAGAGGTGACAGCCTTTGTCACCAGTGGGTAGAGGTGACAGCCTTTGTCACCAATGGGTAGAGGTGACAACCTTTGACACCAATGGGTAGAGGTGACAGCCTTTGTCACCAGTGGGTAGAGGTGACAGCTCATACCACACCTTTATTGACCTTTATGTTCGATTAGAATTCCTGCATCATAAATGCTTTGGTAGAATCATGTCACACAGAAACACTTCCCTTTCTGTGACGATCTTGTTTAGGACAATTTAAAGATACTTTGATCTGATTTCAGTATTGTCTAGTTAAACAGTCAATACAAACTTCCCACTAGTTCTAGTCTCGTCCATCTCACCGCAACTCTGTTTGACAAACCTGTGAAATCCAACTTTTGATGTTTTTTAACAAGTATGAATGTCTTTTGTTAAAAACATAACGTTTTAAAATATGGAACCTCTCTTATGAGATAAATGGCTTTGAGACTGTTTGGAGACCACCTGTCTTGACACATAACTTATAATTATTACAGGAAGAGCTGGTCCTGACAGGTACATTAAAAGACGTTATTAAGTTACCGGACGACAACACCAGATCATCATTACAATAATACATATCTTACCTACAGCGAATGTTTTAATTCATTGCATAACTTATACGGCTACTTTAGTTTTACAGTTTTCTTGTTTATGTCTTAACATTAAGTTAATTTCAAATAAGTTAACATATCATGTCTGTTTATGTACTGTAAAGTGGCAATTTACAATAAAAATTCAAATGGAAACTCAAATATTAACATGTTATTTTTCATGTTTGTAAACATGATACTATATAATTCATGTGTTCATCGTTTAAAGCATTGCTGTAAATTATAAAACTTGTAAATATGATAATGACTTCAAAGGTTTTTAATTGTGTTGTTCCATGATATTTAATAACCAAAAATAAATTATAAAACCTTAACAAAGTTATTAACTATACCATAATTTCTGATATGATATCCCTGTATCTGTATTTCTGACTGTACTTCAGGAAAAAAACGAATTATGAAGGAATTATCCAGGCAGATTTTTTCTCGTTTCTGAAAACTGAGACTTTATGGTGGATTTATAATGTAAATAAACACCAATTTTCACAGACTGATTCAGACTTAAGCCAAAAACCTGAATGAAAAGGAAATGTGTTGTGTGTCAGATTTCTGGAAACTGATGTCAGAGTTTATGTTTCACCCTGTGATGGTGTTGACCTGGATGTCAATTTCTGCTGCCAGCTTCTAAATATATCTACATGTTGACACTTCTTCATAGTCTCCTCTTTCTGTGCTTTTGAATTTGGCAGCCAGGTTCTAGCATGGGTAGTTTACTTAGATTGATTTCCTGTTGAATAATAATAATGAGGGGAAACTACAATAACAAGATAGTAGCTAGAAATCTCTATAAAATAGATACATAGGAATTATCATAGCTCTTAGGTAAACAGCAATTAAAGACTTGTTCCCTTTGTCTCAGATTGTTTGTGACCTACATTTTGTTCTGGAATTTATTGAGAGGCACGATGACAGTTATGGAGAC
This sequence comes from Mizuhopecten yessoensis, assembly GCF_002113885.1. NCBI lineage: Eukaryota > Metazoa > Mollusca > Bivalvia > Pectinida > Pectinidae > Mizuhopecten > Mizuhopecten yessoensis. Next base: position 227,835 of record NW_018404831.1, on the reverse strand, counting down.
GTCACTACGAATGCCACTTGTGGTGCAGTAAGCACACTTCCAGAATATCGATATTTCAGGCTCTGTTGTTTGTTATGTTGACATTTGTTTTGATATCTCCTCGAATCCTTTTATTGTCTGTAAGTGTTGAGTTGGGAGTATCAAGTCCTTGTGTGTCCTATATGACTGGCCTGTTTGTCTGTAAGTGTTAGAGTTGGGAGTATCAAGTCCTTGTGTGTCCTATATGACTTGCCAGTTTGTCTGTAAGTGTTAGAGTTGGGAGTATCAAGTCCTTGTGTGTCCTATATGGCTGGCCTGTTTGTCTGTAAGTGTTGAGTTGGGAGTAGCAAGTCCTTGTGTGTCCTATATGACTGGCCTGTTTGTCTGTAAGTGTTAGAGTTGGGGGTATCAAGTCCTTGTGTGTCCTATATGACTGGACTGTTTGTCTGTAAGTGTTAGAGTTGGGAGTATCCAGTCCTTGTGTGTCCTTTATGACTTGCCAGTTTGTCTGTAAGTGGTGAGTTGGGAGTATCAATTTTGTCCTTGTGTGTCCTATTTGACTGGCCTGTTTGTCTGTAAGTGTTGAGTTGGGAGTATCAAGTTCTTGTGTGTCCTATATGACTTGCCAGTTTGTCTGTAAGTGTTAGAGTTGGGAGTATCAAGTCCTTGTGTGTCCTTTATGACTTGCCAGTTTGTCTGTAAGTGTTGAGTTGGGAGTATCAATTTTGTTCTTGTGTGTCCTATATTGCTTGCCAGTTTGTCTGTAAGTGTTGAGTTGGGAGTATCAATTTTGTCCTTGTGTGTCCTATATGACTCGCCTGTTTGTCTGTAAGTAGCTGTTGACGACATTTCTATTATGACATCACACTGATAAAAATGTCATGTCATAAAGAATGTCAAAACATCTTGATTTTGTTCTCAAAGTCCCATATGCAGCATTTATAGTAGCATGTCCTATAAATAGTAACATATATCCTGTATATATAGTAACATGCCATGTTTCCTCAAACCTATATGTAGCAACATACCCTGTATTTATCACATAATGTACTGTGTTATTCAGTGAATATACCCATGTCATATTTTTTTGCATATTAACCCATGTAATATGACCTATCAGCCCTGTGATTGGTTGTAAGTTTCAATTGTGACGTCACGCCTAGGACAAGTACATGACATCATAGACTTGCGCACTGGAGTCAAAATGGTGGCTTTTTACATTTCAAGATTGCATGAAAATTGTTGTTTTACACAAATAAATGCCACAAATCTTGAATATGTGATAAAAATGATCTTACACTCGTTTTCATTTCAAATGAAATTTATGAAACTCGTCATGAATGTTTCATTTTAGCTCGCCAGAAGCTCCCTAAATTGAGAAATTCTTAGACTCAATCATTTCATAAAACTCATGAAATGGAAACTCATGTAAGATCCTATATATATATAGTAACATGCCCTGTGTCATAATATGTCCTATAGAAGTAACATGGTCTATATAGAGTAACACGTACTGCATATAGTAACATGCCTTGTATATATATAGTAACATGGTTTATACATAGTAATATGGCCTGTATCATTATATGTAATGAAAACATATTTTTGATTTTATGATATATCCTGTGTTAATTAGACAGGTATGTACTGAGGACACCTGATCTGTGTAGGATTAGTAAACCAATGTTGTTGTTTAATGATCAGCTTTTATTTGGTTTGGTGGGGAGAAATACGAGTGTTAAAATCAAGTATGTATATATCTTTAGTAAGAAAAAGTGAAAAAAGAACTTCAGGAATATTGGCCTAAATTAAAGCCTCACTGCACTGATATGACATGGCAGAAAAATGGTGGCCATCTGCTGAGTAGATGTGTGCTATAAATATTGACAGGCTAAGTGATAGTCCTGTAGATGATCAGTATATATGTTTATGTCTGTATTCCTGTTAGTACAGACTTGGTATGTCCTTATAGGGACATGTACGTATGAAGGGGGGAGGGGGTCATATATAGGGATAAGGTTGTCTTTAGGGTGTATTTAGGCCAGAGGGGTTCTTGAGTTAAAACGACTGAAGTTATATCTAATTGATATTTTTTAAATAAAGCAATATAAGCAAGCAATATGAATTCAACTTTTTAACTTCAAGTAAAATTGAATAATTCATCTTTTTCACTTCATTTTGAAAATAAATCATGAAATAACAATTCAGTTATTGAAGCATTATTTTATATATTTTTACAATTTTCGTAATTTATAATCTGTCAATTGTTATTGGGAAAATCATGATATTTATGGGTAGTATTGCTTCAGTTTTTTTCTGTGATAAATATTACAGAATAAGGAGGATAAAGATAGTTTATACAAAACATAAAATTTCAAAAAAGTTAATATAATATAAAATTATGAACAGGTAGGGTAATGACGAAAAAAAGTACTGGTAGCTGAAATTGTACCATATTTTATCAAAGCATTGAAAAGTTTCCTTCTTATATTTTTGTGTATGTTTATAATAGAGAAAAGATGCAATTCTTTGTGTGGCTACAGGAAGGCTCAGATATTTACTCTTTCCATAGATAATTAGGCATTTAAAAATGTTAATGTCTGTATCAGAAACCAAAAGCGTTACAATATAAGGTGTAAAATGGCCGATCTTTTACCCGTCAACGGGTGTCATAACTACGAAAGGAAGCCGATCTTGTTGAAATAACTCCCAAATTATTTGTATCCATCAGCAGACAAATTAAATCTACTAGTTTCCCCATTTGGAAAAAGAGGAAAAGAAACCTAAGGTGGCATGGCTGATCAACTACTTAAGGTAGGGTGATAGAAAAATGTCTAAAAAAGCGATCTGCTGGATGCCTTATAGAGATAACAAGGGCTACTGTTCACACACTGCCTGCTACACATTATAGTACTAAGGGCTGCCTGGGACCACCCAGCTTTTACACATCGCTGGTGTTCCTACACACAGGCCTCACAACCAGTCAGCTCCGTCTACATTCAAGGTGGCGAACACAAATACCTAGTTCAGACCAATAGTTTTAGATCAAATATCTCTGAATTTCATGGCATATCTTATCTACTAATTGAGGAACATTCTTGCTAATTATCATGTGCATGGATAGTTGGAATCTACCAGTTGGATTAAGCCAAGATTAATTTTTAAAAGATTTTTTAAGTGAGTATACACTGTATGTGTGAGAGCCCCAGACTGTTTGACACAGTCTAGGTGGTATGTAAGAAGCTACACAGAAAATTGACACACATTGTTATCTATACATCTTCTTACTAGTGTCAAATTTGTTATCGTTAATTGAAGAACAATCTAGTAATTATGACAGTACGCTGGAGTATCTCTGTGGATCATCTTTGGATTAATTTCCAGGCAAGCTTTTAGAATGACTTACCTGGTATTTTTGGTCGGATGAGTGGCAGGTTTGGAGTTCCCTTTCTCCCGGTGTATAAAGGTGTTTTACATATATCTGATTTGTGGGACCTGTTGGAATTTTTCAAGTGGATGTTGTGGATTAATTAGATGAAAATATTCCTCCATTTTGATTAGAAGGAACATGTGCATAGCTGACTAAATGTTCAACGTGTTTGTCTGGGAATGATGCTCAATCTTACATACATAGAAAGTGCAACGTCTGCCATATTTTCTTTTCGAAAAATACTGTGGAATGTATGTGTCGAATTGAAAACATCGTGAGCACAGCAATTGTTTCTGGCTGTGCTTTGAATTGCTTTTGTGGTGAATTTTTGTATATTTGAGCAACTTGTTTTGGATTAATTTTGTAAACATACGCAATTGCCCCAGCCGAGGTGGGCCGGTTTCTGAGCATAGGTAAGTGATTTCATCTCCTTTGCATATTAATTAGCCTTGAAATGTAAGAAATGTCAATTTTGAAGCAGGAAATGTTGACAGTGATAATTTAAAATTTGTTGACAAGGGTAAATTTGAAGTTTATTGTAGCAAGATTCACAGGTTTGGTGTTAAAGTTGTCCTTATTTCCTGCAGGTATATATTTATCTTAAGTGAATGTTCATTCCTCAGACCTTGTAAACATTTACTGTGGATTGTTGTTGTATAATTTCTGGGTTAAATTAACAAAACATTTTGTTACATATTGGCTGGATTTTTTAAACTATACAGATAACATGAATTTCTTTAGAATTGTGCAAATTTCCAAGCAGATTGCTGACTGTGGTTAATTAAACATGGTTATTGTAATAAAAAATATTTCTTATAAGCAAAACAATTTATTACTTACATCATTTGTGTTCAGATTTCTACCTGCAGACAATATTTACAAAAATAAAAGAAATACTTATTGCACAATAATCACATAATACTAAAATTTCTTCTTAAATGGTACAATAAGAAAATGCTAATGGCCGGATTGGTTCAATATTTCTCTGATATAAATGTCAACAGATATAAGTAATAATTAAAGCATTTCATTAAACTGAGTATCTAGAATCTTGTGTATTAATTTTGGTTATCTTGAATTGGGAATTGGGACGGAAAATGTTGATCAGTCCAAATGGGCATATTTTAAGAAAATTCTGACAAGTGTTATTTTTATTTGTAGCTACCTTCAAAATTAATAATAAAGTTTTACTTTCTACACAAACAATATACATGTTAAACATGTCGCGACGTTTCAAGACCGACTTATTGAAGCTACCTTTGAAATCGTGATTATTATCATCTCTTTTTAACAGTTTTTGTCTCAAGAAAATATGGATTCATTGTTAAAATTCAAAATTCGGGAAAATATATATGTTTTTAGACTAAAAAATATATATTTTCTTTTAGAATTTTCACGATAATATTATGTAACCCGTGGGCTACATTTCCTTTTCTCCTATCTCTAACATCATCTTGTATTGAGATGACATCATAAAAGAAATGTTGTTTTTTTAATTAATAAATATATTGCAAAGCCAATGGTATACTCAGGCAAATAAGACATGATATAAAGTCGGAAAAAAAGGCGTAATTATCAGCATTTTATGTATAAACTTCCTTACTTAATTGATTTCATAGAAGGTAAAACATTCTGTCTGTAAAGTTTTCATTTGAACATTGATACTAATGTATGAAAAATAAATGTCCTCACATCTACTGTATACTACAGACTTGTGGATCTGATAAATCATTCATACCTCTGCTACTATTGACTTATCAACTTCTAACAACTTGTCAGTCCCAAGGACTTCTGTCACTGTTTCTACAAGGAGAATAATGATATGAAAATATATTGAAACAGAGACCAAACTTAATTAACACACCAGTCCATATACGTAATAATATTTATCACAAATATTTTGTAAGTTAGCTCATTAAATAAAAAAAATACAGTTATCCTTCCTTGAAATTTGATAATGTAAAATACAGGTATTCTTGATTGTTGCTAATGTCAAAACAATGTAAAATACAGGTATTCTTGATTTATGATAATGTAACATACAAGTATCCTTGATTAATGATAGCTTTAAATGTAACACACGTACATTTTATATTTATGATTTATGATCATGTACAATAATGTAAAATACAGGTATTCTTGATTTATGATCTTGTAAAATACATGTATCCTTTATTTTTGTTCATGTATATTATATGTATCCTTAATAGGCCAATGTCGACCTGTGTGACTTGTCTTCTATAAAAGGACCGATTTCTTTGGGAATGAGAAAAGAACAAACCATGTTAGGACAACTATATAGGGATTTTGGATAAAATGGGATCCGTTTTCTTCTGGGTATATTTTACATTGGAGTGACAGCTAGAGTCTGTACAGGGTAGTTGGATAACTTTTGGGGGTATTTTACATTGGAGTGACACCTAGAGTCTGTACAGGGTAGTTGGATAACTTCTGGGTGTATTTTACATTGGAGTGACAGAGTCTGTACAGGGTAGTTGGATAACTTCCACTTTAACCTTCAAGCAAATTGAAAACTTATACATCTTCATCAAACTTCATGATAAATTTATAAGAAATCAAATTTTAGAGACAGAAAATGAAACATGTTATATTTTAATAGCAAAACAACTCAAACTTATAAAAGCAATACATCATATTTAATTGATTTAAGCCTTCGAAGAATTTTGAAGATTGTATACCAATTTGATTTACAGAGAGTGCCGATGTGTTACTTATAGTGTTCAAAGCTATCATTTATTATATTGCAGAACAATGAAAATGTTACCATGAAATGTAATAAAAATTGATAAGATGAAGTTTTGTTTAATGAAGTAGATCAGTAAATTTCCCTACAAAAACTAAAGCAAATTACATCAATAAACATATACGAATATATCAAACAAATTAAACCAGTTATCTAAAAAATATATATATAAATATATCAATAAACATAGATATATAAAAGTAGATCCATAACATAGTTTATAATTCAGGCTGAGTGACGTTAATGTTTATTTACTAAACGAAACATTATTATGTCTAAGCTTAGCTATGTTTTTTGTCAAAAACTGATCGGTGATGGCTTTTCCTCCCGAGGCCTTGATCAGGTCACGGCTTTTCCTCCAGAGGCCCTGATCAGGTCACGGCAAGCCAGTCTTCACACTTCAGTGTAGGTAGTATATACTCAGCACAGGGCTTCAACATTAAATGATTGACAATACAGATAAAATGGGTTTTTTTATAATGTGGAAATAGTGGACAGCAGAAAGTACAATGTATGTCCAAAGCAAAACAAAATGTGTCTGTTTCTCTGAAAGATTCTTTGTTGAAACCAAATTTGCAGATTTCACACATTTTTCTTCTTTTTTTTTGTTTTTTAAATTTATTGACAATAGTGTGATTAAAAAACAACTGTTTTGCAGTGTACGAATATATATATATATATGGCCCAAAAACATTTTTTTTTGGCGAGTACAAAAAATATTTCACAGGCCCAAAATGAATATTGGTAGCCCAATTCTTTTACTAAGATATTTTTTCAGTGTTAAGCAATAAAAAAATCCCAATGAGGCAATATAAATAGATGTTCTTTATTCTTCAATTAAACCCTCCCGACACATAACCTTAAAAACCCTCCCCTCATTCCCATAGTCTTCCTTGTCACTGAATTCACCTGGTAGGAATTTACAACTGCAGACAACTTTGTTATATTAAGATAAAAATAGTCACGTGACCCCCCTGACGATCGGCTGGCGATTTTGGGGCGACTTAGGGTTCATTACCTTATATCTCAGGACAACTAAGTCTTAAAATTTTGCCTATATGGTTAAAAATACAGCTTCTTTGGATTGTGTGCGAAAAAACATGTTAATTCGCGTGACATCGCACAATACACACGCTTTGGCGAGAATCACAATACACACGCTTTGGCGAGAATTAGTACTTAGCGAGAATTGGTCGGCAACCAGTACTGGTGATACGGCAGACCAAACAACATACATAAAATAGTGACTTACAGCGAAGAAAACTTACGACTTATAAAAATACATCAGTTAACTTACTTAAATCCCCAGCCCTTGTTTGTATCCGCCATGTTGGCTGTCTGTGTCAATTCTGATGCACTTGCACGTTTTAACGGCGTGACCCAGAGTACAGGATTTCCGAAAAATGGGTGTTCCGAAGTTGGGGTGGTTAATTTATGGAAGTAAACTACAATTTTGAGAATAATAATGTACTCGCCCAATGATTTATTTTTGGGCCAGTAACTATCCATCTTTTGACAATTTCTAGTCGCCCAATCAAGGTTTTGGTTGCCTTTGGCGACCAGGCGACCGGCTGTGTCCTATGCTGTTTTGAACTTATAAATATGCTAAACTTTTGCTTAAGATGTTACAGAAGAGCCGACAAGGATAACAGTTTTATATCATGTGACATGCACATTGGCATGGAAACATAAGATAGATCACAATACAGACTAAGGTTTCTATTACATTTCATATAATTTAAAACAAATGTGCATAGGAAGGGAACATTTCCAGCGTATTAAAATGTGTGTAGGGAGGTAAAATGTAATAGCCTTTCTGGGGGTGTAGGGAGGTAATGATGACAGCCTTCCTGAGTGTGTGTAGGGAGGTAATGGTGACAGCAGGAGCCTTCCTGAGTGTGTGTGTAGGAGGTAATGGTGACAGCCTTCCTGAGTATGTTTAGGGAGGTAATGGTGACAGCCTTCCTGAGTATGTTTAGGGAGGTAATGGTGACAGCCTTCCTGAGTATGTTTAGGGAGGTAATGGTGACAGCCTTCCTGAGTATGTTTAGGGAGGTAATGGTGACAGCCTTCCTGAGTATGTTTAGGGAGGTAATGGTGACAGCCTTCCTGAGTATGTTTAGGGAGGTAATGGTGACAGCCTTCCTGAGTATGTTTAGGGAGGTAATGGTGACAGCCTTCCTGAGTATGTTTAGGGAGGTAATGGTGACAGCCTTCCTGAGTATGTTTAGGGAGGTAATGGTGACAGCCTTCCTGAGTGTGTCGGGAGGTAATGGTGACAGCCTTTCTGAGTGTGTGTATGAGGTAATGGTGACAGCCTTCCTGAGTGTGTGTAGGGAGGTAATGGTGACAGCCTTTCTGAGTGTGAATATGTTCAAGAAATGGTAACAGAGTTTTTTTGCCTCAACCATGAAACTGAGATTGTTGGAAAGTGTGTGGGTTGAGGGGGGGGGTCAACTGTCACACCCTGGGCATCATCACTTCTTTCAATATATCTTACTAGTGCTCAATTCATAGATACCTTCACAAGTTTTCAGGGTTCTTGACCCAGAGTTGGCAGATAGAATGAGCAAGGCCAGTGCTTTGTCTTGTTAAGAATTACACAACAAGCTCTAGTGTATGCATGTGTTCACTGTTCATGTTACAGACTTTTCATTTCACCTGTGTCTTAGATACCTAAACAAGCTAAACAAGTAAAAGGAATATTGTTCACTCAGCACCCTATTTCAGACTGTAATCTGAAGTCTGTCGTGAGGTTATCAGGTACTGGAGCATACCGAGATGTATTCAAACATGGCTGTCCATTCCACTTCCTGTAACGAACCTGTTGCTGCACATAAGCTGAAGTTGTTCTGAATTGGAACAATATGGTTATAAAAACAGGACAAAAACACTATAAATGTTCTATGTAAACATTAAAGCTGTCAGTTATCTGTGGCCATGACAGCCATGACAGTATGGAGGTTGTGCCAGTGCTTGTAACTAGAAGTATCTGCCATAGTCTCACTGTATCGGTTCACGTACACTGCAAACACATCATAGACAACAAATGTTTGAAAGGAAGGAAAAGTTTGTTTTGAAGTGGCCTTTATCAATCCTTACTTGAGTCTACTTTTTTGTGTGCTTTCCATTCTTGTTGTCAAGGTACAGTTAACTTTTAGGATTGGAATTCTGTAGTGGTTGACATATCTCCTGTGAATTTGTACCAAGATACTGTTGTTAGGGTAAATTAAAGGGATGCAGCTACCAATGTCAAGGTGATGCTGCTATTGCCATGGTTACAGCTGATGAAAATAGTAATAGTGATCATCTGTAACCAAGGTTCCTTCATATGGCTCTGTAGGTCATCTGTGTGATGAAGGTTTAGTCAATGTTACTGTGAAGGTTGTAGACCCAGTGTTGAGGCTGCTGGTTCTGTAGGTCACCTGTGTGATGAAGGTTTTGTCAATGTTACTGTGCAGGTTGTAGGCCCAGTGTTGAGGCTGCTGTCTCTGTAGGTCACCTGTGTGATGAAGGTTTTGTCAATGTTACTGTGAAGGTTGAAGGCCCAGTGTTGAGGCTGCTGGTTCTGTAGGTCACCTGTGTGATGAAGTTTTTGTCAATGTTACTGTGCAGGTTGTAGGCCCAGGGTTGAGGCTGCTGTCTCTGTAGGTCTCCTGTGTGATGAAGGTTTTGTCAATGTTACTGTGAAGGTTGAAGGCCCAGTGTTGAGGCTGCTGGTTCTGTAGGTCACCTGTGTGATGAAGGTTTTGTCAATGTTTCTGTGAAGGTTGCAGACCCAGTGTTGAGGCTGCTGGCTCTGTAGGTCACCTGTGTGATGAAGGTTTTGTCAATGATACTGTGAAGGTTGTAGACCCAGTGTTGAGGCTGCTGTCTCTGTAGGTCACCTGTGTGATGAAGGTTTTGTCTATGTTACTGTGAAGGTTGCAGACCCAGTGTTGAGGCTGCTGGCTCTGTAGGTGACCTGTGTGATGAAGGTTTCGTAAATGTTACTGTGAAGGTTGCAGACCCAGTGTTGAGGCTGCTGGTTCTGTAGGTCACCTGTGTGATGAAGGTTTTGTCATTGTTACTGTGAAGGTTGTAGACCCAGTGTTGAGGCTGCTGGTTCTGTAGGTCACCTGTGTGATGAAGGTTTTGTCAATGATACTGTGAAGGTTGTAGACCCAGTGTTGAGGCTGCTGGCTCTGTAGGTCATCTGTGTGATGAAGGTTTAGTCAATGTTACTGTGAAGGTTGTAGACCCAGTGTTGAGGCTGCTGGTTCTGTAGGTCACCTGTGTGATGAGGGTTTTGTCAATGATACTGTGAAGTTTGTAGACCCAGTGTTGAGGCTGCTGGCTCTGTAGGTCACCTGTGTGATGAAGGTTTTGTAATAGGTATAAAGTACAGGACCTTCAGAACTTATAGTCTCTGTATACATTTACATGTAGTGTCTGGTCGTGTTTAAAACACTGTATGCATATTAGTATTCTAGGTTAAGTGTCTGTTTTAGGAATAATTACACGTGAGTGACATGACTAGTCACTCAGGGAGTTAGAGAGTAAGTAGACAGGCACACTCTATCTTACCTTGGTTTATGTGTATAAGGTCACACCTATACCTAGTAATCCTATATAGTGTCACCAGTCCATCATACAAACTGTCCTCACAAACCTACTGTCCTCACAAACCGTCTTCACAAACCATCCTCACAGACAGTCCAAATAGTCCTTATGAACTGTCCTCACAAACAGAAATATTACATTTCTTTCCCAAAGTAATTTTCAGCTTGTTAAGGGACCGATAGAAAATAATAAGTGACAGAGCTACAGCTTTTTAAGTAGTTGTCCTGGTGGTCTTAAGTGAAGATGTTACTTGTTATTGTCAATACTACAACTTCTATATAGTAAAAGGTGTAAAAATTTGAAAAATAAATTGCTACATGTAAAGTTAGACTTGTAAAGGCACCGCTTTACTATATAGACTTTCTTACTACACTCCATACTGCTGAAGCCATACACATTCCTTAGAATTCTATGAAGGAAGCATATAGATTGAAAGTGATCTAGCTGTCACATGATACTGTGCACACCCCCATACCTGTAATAAAACTCGGAGGTTAAGGACTGTTCCATACCTTCTGATCCTTATGTCTGGCGGGTGTGAGACTTGGAGGTTAAGGACTGTTCCATACCTCCTGATCCTTATGTCTGGCGGGTGTGAGACTCGGAGGTTAAGGACTGTTCCATAACTCCTGATCCTTATGTCTGGCAGGTGTGAGACTTGGAGGTTAACTGTTCCATACCTTCTGATCCTTATGTCTGGCGGGTGTGAGACTTGGAGGTTAAGGACTGTTCCATAACTCCTGATCCTTATGTCTGGCGGGTGTGAGACTCCGAGGTTAAGGACTGTTCCATAACTCCTGATCCTTATGTCTGGCGGGTGTGAGACTTGGAGGTCCTGCTATTACAAATGGCTGGATGATATTGAAGTTGGATTTCAACTTTTTGTTTTTCTCGTTTTCGATGTGTAGTCAAGGTTATTACAAACAAATCACTACATACTCGATCAAGAATGTGTTAGATTTGCCATGAGTGGTATCAGTCATGTGTGACCCTTCAGTAATAAATACTCCTTCAACTAGCTTTGACTGTTACCTTTTGTAATACAATGTGTTTATTGAAAGCCTTTATTCAAAAATATCCTTTAGCAATCAAATGTTCCTTATCCCAATAATGTTGGAGATATTATTTTTAAAGAGCTTGAAATTTGGTCAAAAAAGTGTTTAAGATTCGGGCCCTAAATTGCTCATAAAGGGTACCCAAAGTGCTTACGATTTGTTCTGAAAATACCCAAGTTCAGTCCAGTAATGCTCAAAGTTTACCCCTGAAAACTTAATGATTTTTCACTAAATTGTTGAAGTATAATTCCCTACAGGTTTCAAGAATTGTTGAAGTTTAGATCCCAAAAGTGCTAAAGGTTTGGCCCCTTGATATTCAGGACTTGATTCCTAGACTGAAGTATCCCTCCCTGTACTCAGGACTTGATTCCTAGACTGAAGTACCCCTCCCTGTACTCAGGACTTGATTCCTAGACTGAAGTACCCCTCCCTGTACTCAGGACTTGATTCCTAGACTGAAGTACCCCTCCCTGTACTCAGGACTTGATTCCTAGACTGAAGTACCCCTCCCTGTACTCAGGACTTGATTCCTAGACTGAAGTACCCCTCCCTGTACTCAGGACTTGATTCCTAGACTGAAGTACCCCTCCCTGTACTCAGGACTTGATTCCTAGACTGAAGTACCCCTCCCTGTACTCAGGACTTGATTCCTAGACTGAAGTACCCCTCCCTGTACTCAGGACTTGATTCCTAGACTGAAGTACCCCTCCCTGTACTCAGGACTTGATTCCTAGACTGAAGTACCCCTCCCTGTACTCAGGACTTGATTCCTAGACTGAAGTACCCCTCCCTGTACTCAGGACTTGATTCCTAGACTGAAGTACCCCTCCCTGTACTCAGGACTTGATTCCTAGACTGAAGTACCCCTCCCTGTACTCAGGACTTGATTCCTAGACTGAAGTACCCCTCCCTGTACTCAGGACTTGATTCCTAGACTGAAGTACCCCTCCCTGTACTCAGGACTTGATTCCTAGACTGAAGTACCCCTCCCTGTACTCAGGACTTGATTCCTAGACTGAAGTACCCCTCCCTGTACTCAGGACTTGATTCCTAGACTGAAGTACCCCTCCCTGTACTCAGGACTTGATTCCTAGACTGAAGTACCCCTCCCTGTACTCAGGACTTGATTCCTAGACTGAAGTACCCCTCCCTGTACTCAGGACTTGATTCCTAGACTGAAGTACCCCTCCCTGTACTCAGGACTTGATTCCTAGACTGAAGTACCCCTCCCTGTACTCAGGACTTGATTCCTAGACTGAAGTACCCCTCCCTGTACTCAGGATGATGTTCCTCTCAATGCTCACAAACTTGTGCATGTTCGAGGAAACAATTAAAAATAAAGTAGTTTGATACACATTTTTGTATCATATTTCGCATACCAATGATGCCAGGCATATAGAATTCATCACCTTTTTAATATTTTTTATTTTTATTCAGAGTAACACGCTTTTAATTGAAGCACTAGAAAGTATTCACATATTTAACTTTCAAAAAAGTGTTCGAAGACTTTTTAAAATTCTAAAACTTATGCAGTTGATTAATGACTGTAGTTAAGTTCTTCTGATATCTAGCATTAAAGTAGACACAAAATTTATTGAATTTCAAAATAAACCAAACAAAGGAATAGATTTATTGTAGCTGTTTCTGCCAAACAAACTTGGAAAAATCTGACCAATTTCATTGATGGCATTCCAACATCTTAAGGACATCATTTCCTAAATATAGTTTCTGAAACTCACAATCCAGTGATACCACAAGTATGATATTCACATCTTGTGAGTCATTCACCTATTCTGAGAGAGGTGGTTAAGATATACAGGACTACAGAGAAATAAGCCTGTTGTGTAAGACCATTTTAAAAAGATCACACAGATTCCAGTGTAGAGCAGATAAGAACTTAAACCGCTTTGCTAATTTTTGCTGACAAAATGACGGATTGACTTTGGATAACAGACAAAAAGTTGTATTACATATTTGCTATGATGTTAGATAATACATAGGTTATAATGGGGAAAGGGCAACAAATCAATGGTTTTTGGTAACAGAGCAGCACCAACGACATACCAAGGGTAAATAAAAATTGACCACATAATGATATTGTGTAACAAACAGCAGGTCACAGTGACCTTGAGTACTAAACAACAGCTCACAATGACCTTGAGTAATAGGCAATGTAGTAATGACCTTGAACAGTAGACAACAGATCATAATGACCTTGCGCTAAACAACATATCACAATGAACTTGAGTTTATTATGGTATTGAATAATAGACAATAGGTCATGATATAACAAAAAGACTACATTTAAGGTAATAGGATTGTGTCGCCATTTCTCAGTAGAATTTTGTAGTTATATTGCTTTGAAGTAAAGAAAATGTTCTGCCACAAAAAAAATATAGGTTGTCAGAATTTTAAGGATTTTAAATGGAAATTTATGTAAAAAGGATCGAATTTTGAATAAAGATTGAAACACACATTTATTTTGCCAAATAATATCAATAAAAATGATAATAACATAGATTAGTATTGCATTAATGTATGTCAATTTCATAAATGCTGAAATTGTATAAAATTTATCATCTATAAACGATTAAAAATTGACATTTTATAATAAAACCATATACACATAGTAATTGCATGCAAGAGTTATCGTTCTTGAAAAACTTCGCAGTAGTGAAATAGGTAGCCGGTTTCCTGAAGTACAGAAAAATGGACACATGTGACTCATTGATTTAAAAACAACTGAATTAATGCCTGGATTGCTTTACAATATTTTAATATTGAAAGAACACAATGTTCTGTCAATAATTAGCATACAATATTCATCAGTTTAATATTAAACATTAGAATATGCGGAAATTGTGATACTGTCTCCCTACATTGGATTTTCAACTAGGGAGGTACTTCCTATTTCCGTTTAGCAATACACTCCTATGACCTTAACCTTTAACCCAATGTAAAAACAACCTGTTGTCTATTGCCTAAAGTCAAAATCATTATTTTGGTCAAGAAATTCTTTGAATCTTGAATAAAAAGCAACAAATTATGAAAATTGAGTACATTGTTGGAGATCAATTATGATTTAGAACTGAACACAATAACTTGAGACTATTGTACCTGTTTGAAATGTGTTTCTTGAATTCATGCCACTCAGCTGGAAGAAATCTCGAATTTTCAGTCTTGAGTTTCCGGTTATTTCACACAACATATAGTTTCTAAAATCTGTATTTTAAATCAAAATTTACTCTTGAGAAGTCCCCTGAATGCTAGAAAATTATGGGAAAAGTATATCACAGGGTCACAATTTTGTTTTAAACGAAAACAGTTTTTACATAAAACAATCAACTCAATAATCAGTTACAACATATTATATGGTAAAGATGCTAAGTGTTTTTTTGTGTGGTTTTAGGAAATGAAATCAGATAGGATACTTATATTAATGGTGCTAATCAAACCATGTAGCAGCTTGAAACATAGTAAATACGAGAAAATAGAACAGATGAAAACAACTTCAGCCGTATAAACCTAATCAACATAATTTCAGAACAAATGGTATGTAGACTTCTTAATCAAATTTGGTATTCAAGCCAGCATTGGCGGGATGGTATAATATCCTTCATTTCTTTGATGTTGATGGGGAATCTTGCGTTTTTAACCGTCTACACTATCCCGTCTTGAGGAGTTATGAAGTGTGCAAGTCATGTCTTCAAAGTGAGCATTCCAGGAGAAACTTTTTTTGACATTCTGGGCGAGATAGCTTTTTGACAGTAGATTCACACAAATCAAAACCAGGGTTGGCACATATATCCATGAAATGCTCGTTTAAAAGGGCAGAGTTATTAGGTTCCTTAGACCTTAGTTACAAAAGGAATTCACTTTTTAACAAGAACCATGTGATATTATGGTTTTTATGTGTGTTGTGGTTTATATTTTATGTATTTTTTGCCTGGGGGGGGGGGGGGAACGGAAGCAGGAAAGGCATGGGAGTGTGTAGACTATCCTGTGAGGTGGGCCAGATGTATTAAGTGTGTGTGTGTGTGTGTGTCTAAGTTTGATACCACCAATTTAATGGTTCAACTTCCTCTTTCAGCCCCGATTATCCAACCTCTTTCCCACCCTAAGACTTTGGTTTAATTTGAGATCCTGCCCCACGAGGGAAACCTGTTTGGATTGTGGCCAGCCATGTTGATATTTCTGTACTAATTTGAATCAGTGATATCTCCTTGTTAAAAAGGAATCTGTTTTGAGTAGATAATGTCTATCTTTTTATTTAAATGTCCCAGTTTTAAATTGTGGTATTCAGAACCCCATTTTGTAACAGTATATGTAAACATTTTTTTTATAATTTCAATTTCTGGCTTTTTTGGAATTGAAAGTCCGAGTTCCTGTGTTCTATGCAAAGACCATTTATAATATCAAATAAATATTCATGTAATGAGAAGATATTATGGAGCTTTCTTACAAAACAAAAGTAAGCAATATGAATATCTGGTTACCATGTATATCAGGTTACCATGTATATCAGGTTACCATGTATATCAGGTTACCATGTATATCAGGTTACAATGGATCTTCTGGTTACCATCAATATCAGGTTACCATGGATGATATGGTTACTAAAGATAATAAAGTTACCATGGATGATCTGGTTACCATGGGTGATCTGGTTACCATGGATGATCTGGTCACCATGGATGTACTGGTTACCATGGGTGATCTGGTTACCATGGGTGATCTGTACCTCGAATGATCTGGTTACCTCGAAAGATCTGGTTAACTCGAATGATCTGGTTACCATGGATGATCTGGTTACCATGGGTGATCTGGTTACCATGGATGATCTGGTTACCATGGGTGATCTGGTTACCATGGCCATTTAAGTAAAGCTGTTTTAGATATATATTAATAAAATCAATAGTCACACTAATTTTCTCATGCCTTGACCAGGCAAATGGAACAATTCAGCATCCCAAGGATATATTATTGTTTTTAAGGTACAGCAATGACTATTCTAGCAGTCTGTTAGCACAGACAGAAAAATTAATCTTCTTATCGCAGCAAACCTTGAAATCTTTCATTTTTACCTGTGTCATTGGTTCCGCATGCTTGGCTAAACAAACAAGGAATACACCAATAATTCATAACATATATGTATTCGATATTCGATATGCTGTGATGCATGACGTGCATATTAACGGTGTAAACTCACGCCATCTTTATACTCTGTATACTCTGTATACTCTGTATAAAACGGGATACAGGAACCTTCATTTTACGTCCAACAGGATTAACAAAACAACATAAACTCTCTGGAGCTTGTATATCGACAAAACATGCCAGATACAATTAAGTTAACATTTATTAATAAACAAATAGACTTGGTAAATCTTATAAGATCTTGCAAAATCAACGAATGAAGAAAATTAAAAAACAAATATGTTTATTTAAGTCCTAATTAAGATTTGAAACACATTCTCAAATTAAAATTTCATCTCAAAGTTCTGCTAAATACACAGGAGAATATTTGTTAAAAGTACAACAAGTTAATTCAGGTGTATGGATTATGGATACTTATCAAGTTAGGAAAACTGTAACACTGACAGTTCTGTATAGAAATAAATACCAACATAAGTGATGTGATATAATTAGATTGTGTTAATGTACCTGATGATCTATGCTGTACAGGGTTACTGCTGAGCACAACCTACCACCATTTTATCCATACATCAGTGAGATGTTTCCATGACATTCCATACACCCCTGATAATGGTTTTGTATAATGACCCTGTCTTTTGTGGTTTTCACATAAGAGAGTTAATTTTAGCAATATTAACAATCAATATACATATGTCACAGGAAGACCATTGGAGTTTTGTATTTCCAGTAATGACTATGCATATTTTAAATTTGTTCTGATACCAAACTGGCATAATATTAGAAAAAATGTTAACACATCTTTTTGAGCAAGAAATATCTTATAAAAGATAAACGACAGAGTGTTCATGTTTACGTATGGGTGTAAGTCTGCAGAAGAGGTGTACCTAGAACCTTGCTTAAAAGTAATAAACATAGAAATCAAATTAATGATTGTTCCTTATCACAAGAAGTACTCATTTGCTTGATTAAGTTATTTTTGTATTTTCAATATACAGGTAATGAAGAGCTCATAATAAAATGCCAATAAATAAACTGTTACATTGATAGAAATTTATCGCATTGTATTACCTTGATATAGAAACAGAGAGTTAATGAGGAAAATTGTCTGTATTTAATGAACTTTCCGTTAAGTTTGTTTTAGGTTATAGACTTTCCTTATGTAGGAGTTGTTATGGGGAGGAGAAGTGCTGTAGATTGGTACCCCCCAGAAATGGTAATCAGTACCAGGGCCTATTATCCTCCAGTAAATTGTGTGTAACCTATAAGTTATCACTAGCTCTACAAGTTTGTACTGCTATTACCCATAATTAAATACAGGGGTTGTAGGACTCCTCACACATACACATCAAGGTGAGAGGCGTGCAAGGTGGTGATCATCATAGTGTCTGTATACAATACGAGGATGGGGAAGACAGGCACTTTCTGTTCGTACAAGCCAAGAATAGGCACTTTCTGTTCTAATTTTATCTGAGAACTACAATTTACAAAATTCCAACAACCTAATGAATATTAAACATGTTTAGATTGTCAGAAACAGAAATGAAATTATTATAATTTTGAGAAACCTTCATTTTAATACTTAAGCGTATATAATACTCACATTTTGCTAAGGATCACATAATACTCACATTTTGCTAAGGATCACTTTTATTTTTTGGGCATATGTGAAAATAAATATTTTATTTGGTTTATACTGAGATTATTTTTGAAAAATTGATTGTTCTTTTAATTCATCAGCATGCAAAAATTCCACAAATCGTAATTACAGTTGGAAAATGAGCCACAGGAAAAGGGTTACCCTTAAAATTGGTAACAACGAGGTATTCACTAAAAACCTTAAATTGAACAAAACTCATCCTAAATAAACAGAAACTGTTGTAGTATCGAGTGTGACGCCCATGAGCATCAATTACAGCTTCACAACGTCTGTGCATGCCCCGAATGAGATCGTGTATCCGTTTTGTGGGATAGCGTTCCACTCAGCTACCAAAGCTGTTCCCAGCTCCTGGAGCGTTCTTGGGCGAGCAGGCTGGCCAATCCATTCGTTGAATAGTCTCTTGCTATAAATACTACTCAGTCACCCTTGCTCTATGTGGCCTAGCATTATCGTCCATAAGGATGAAGTCAGGGCCGATGGCGCCAGCGTAGGGTCTGACATAGGCATCAAGGATTTCATCGCAGTAAATCCGGGCCGTAACGGTACCATTATGGAAGACATGGAGGTCAGTTTTCCCGCGAAGGCTTATGCCTCCCCACACCATCACTGAACCTCTGCCATATCAGTCATATCCCACAACGTTACCTGCCTGGAACCTCTCCCCAGGTTGTCTCCGTACTCTAACATGCCTGTCGGTGTAGTCAAGACAGAATCTGGACTCGTCAGTAAAAAGAACCGGTTACCATTCCTGAAGAGTCCAAGTGCTGTGAGCTTGGGCTTAATATAATCGGTCCCTAACATGGCGAACAGTTAAGGGAACTCTTTTTGCTGGTCTGCGTGACCTTAAAGCAGCATCATGAAGACTTGATTTCCTTAACAATTTGAACAACACCCTACTTAGCCTAGCTTAGCTTTTAAAAGCGTGCACACACTTTTATGGTTGACTGAACGCACACCCACACAGGACAATTTGGAAGGCTAACATAATCGCCCAAAACATGAGTATGGAAGGAAAATATAATATCCTTTGTAACATTTGGATTTTTTTTTTAAATATAGGTGATCCTTAGCAAAATGTGAGTAATACATATTGGAGTGACCCCATAGTCATATTGACTACCAATTAAAATCATGAGCAATCCAAAACTGTGTGATACACATGTCAGTATATACTGATATATATTTTCATTAATCTATGGATTTTTTTTTAATATTTGAAATATTGTACAATCAATTTTACTTATAGAAACATTACAATAATACTCTTGGCATAAAACAGTGGATGAATTGCGAAAATCTAACTTAAGACTGTTTGAGAACATTTAAGAAATTAAAGAACATTTGAGTTAGGAATGTGCCTGGAGTTCCTCAGGATTTCACCTAGACTCTGACGGGGAACTTGTTGACATGTCACCACATCAACAGAAACTAGTGACACAGATGTGCACCACAGGGACCTAGTGTTCATGTCCTCACAGGGAGACCCTGCAGGGACCTTCATGTTTTGTTCATGTTCTCACAGAGGTGCACCACAGGGACTGCATGGAGTTCATACCCTTACAGGGGTTCTTGAAGAACTAGAGTTCATGTTCTTACAGGGGCATTTTACAGGGAAATGATGTTCATGTCCTAACATGGGCACACAAAACATGTGTTCGGGTCCTCAAAAGGCACAACAATTAGAACTATTATTCAGGTTCTGGCATGGGCTCAGCTAATGGGTACTGGTGTTCAGGTCCTCACAGGGGCTCAGCTAATGGGAACTGGTGTTCAGGTCCTCACATGGGCACACCAAAGGGAATTTGTGTTCAGGGCCTCACATGGGCACACCAAAGGGAACTCCAGTTCAGGTCCTCAAATGGGTACACCAAAGGGAACTTGTGTTCAGGGCCTCACAGGGGCACACCAAAGGGAATTTGAGTTCATAATGTCCTCAAATAGGCACACCAAAGGGAACTTGTGTTCAGGTCCCAACAATAGCAATCAATGGACTATTATCAATATTAAGATAGGAACAATTTACATGTGTTATTGACAATATATCAGCATGTCCTACTTGATAGGTTTGAATACTAAAGTCTGGTCACTAGGTTTTATATTAAGAATTGAACATTTCTTTGTAAATCATTCATTTCTATTCTGAGTTTTGCATGTTTGTATTAATTTTATCATTTGGTACCTGGCTGATAATTCATCTTATCTTTTGACAACTGCCTTGATCAAGTTGGCCTGTACTCTTAATAGCCAGGAGAGTTCCACACAGGAGAGCTCTCCTGATATGGAGATCAATTTTGTTGAAAATATTATGTAATCACTGACAAGAAGATTTCAGATATGTCGGTGATGAAAAGATTTGTTGAAAAATTTTGAGTTATGAACTAGATTTATTTTACTCATTTCGTCTTTTTGATTTTTATTGGTCCATCAAAATCAATACAAGAATCTATCTCAAAATCTGAGGAAAGATGAAATTAAACAGAATATTTGGATGCATATTTTTCCTTATGTATGATCCATACCTGCCAACCCCGGATATACTGAAAGAGCAGGATAACCCTCTTTGAAAACAAAAAAGAGGGTCATAGCATGTGATGTCTTTTTTTGCAACAAATATAAGAAAAGTAGATATTAAATTAGAACTTTAATATTTTAATGATGTAAAAGGTACATTCTACATTCATTGAACTGTTCTTCCAGCAGACCTAGCTGATCCTCATCCACAACACCACATTCAAAGCTGAAAAAGAAGAAGATCTGTCAATAACACAACTCATAAAATTAATTCATAACAATATATATGATACCTTTTTTCACAGACATTTGTTTCTCACGATAAAAAGGGTCCAGACAATAAAATAAGATGTCACATTCTACTCATATAAAATACCATTTTGTTTCTGTCAATAAAAATGTTCCTGACAATATGAAGACGCACCCTATTCATATAAAATATCAATTTTATATGGGTGGGGTTTGAATTCTTATTGTCAGGAACATTTTTATTGACAGAAACAAATGCCTGTGCATGTTTTTGAATGCCTTAGTGACATCGGTTTTAGCACCAGATCCACCTGAAATATGTGATTTACAAAGAGTTCAGAATCGCTGTTTGGTCCGTGATCGCCGTACTTTATCCACTATAAATATTTTTTCTACGACATTTGATATGTGCACAATTATCTTTTCGTTAAGCATTGTGATCAATAATACGTAGATACAATTGTAAAAACAACTCAATTATTCGTTAAAACATCTTACTAATTACTTGTCGATAAGTTCAATAACAACTGTCTATATATAAACAATTGTAAACACAACTTACCTGTAGTTTAGAAATGGAAACAGGAAATAGATTTTCTTCCTTATGACAAAGGATGGAAAAGTCTAGAAAATTCCAAGTGACTTCTGCAACTTCTAATATACAAAACCAATCTGGGCTAAAACGGGTGAAATTGACAAAATCCAGGTCAAAATCGTAACCTAGCGTGTGAGGTTATAAAAGTTGGTTCTGATGTTGTGGAATAATCCTACATAGAAATATAGTCTGATGTCTTGGAATAATCCTACATAGAAATATATTCTGTTGTAGTGAAATAATCCTAAATAGAAATATATTCTGATGTATTGGAATAATCCTACATAGAAATATATTCTGATGCAGTGGAATAATCCAATATAGAAATATATTCTGACGTAGTGAAATAATCCAATATAGAAATATATTCTGATGTATTGGAATAAACCAATATAGAAATATATTCTGATGCAGTGGAATAATTCAATATAGAAATAAATTCTGACGTAGTGAAATAATCCAATATAGAAATATATTCTGATGTATTGGAATAAACCAATATAGAAATATATTCTGATGTCATGGAATAAACCAATATAGAAATATATTCTGATGTATTGGAATAATCCTACATAGAAATATATTCTGTTGTAGTGGAATAATCCTACATAGAGAAATATTCTGATGTAGTGAAATAGTTCTGCATAGAAATATATTCTGATGTCGTGGAATAATCCTACATAGAAATATATTCTGGTGTAGTGGAATAATCCTACATAGAAATATATTCTGATGTAGTAAAAAAGTCCAATATAGAAATATATTCTGATGTATTGGAATAATCCTATATAGAAATATATTCTGATGTCGTGGAATAATCCTATATCGAAATATATTCTGATTTAGTGAAATAGTCCAATATAGAAATATATTCTGAAGCAGTGGAATTATCCTACATGTTACAGAATTCATATCAAATTCTTTAATATATGTACACATATATATTAAATTCTATACAGAAGTTCCCATCTGGTTACCAGTTTATTCATCCATGCTAAGTGAAACTAATACGTCATATTTTTTTTTATCAAAAGTGGCAACTGCACATGTTTGCAGCGATTGAGTTTCTGATTGAGTTACTTAATCCATCTTGCCTGTCAAACACCTGTGGACTAGAAAAACGACACAGTCATAAATTAAGCTGGAAGAATTTCTAAAATTTTTGGATTTTCTGATTTACTGTAGATTGATAATGGACTAGAAACTTTTGGAATCTACTCCTGGAAATGAACCAAATTTTTAATGAGTGTGAATTTGTACTTCATTGTAAATGATCTATTTATTTTTATTTTTTCAGTTAATTCAGTAACAATTAATTGTGTTGTAGCTCACACCAAATTAGAGGTTGTATAATTGAAAATGACATTTAAAAAATAGAACCATTCAAATCCTTTAAATATCATTCCTGAATGTCATAGGAATGTGATGATATTTTTGAAAAATAGATGTTGTTGTATAATTCATGTACAAAATGTAATCTCCGCAGTTGTGTGTGTGGACTAACAGTTTATCAGAGTTGACATATGTTTGAACAGTTTTAAATTAATGTATTTTAAATTTGCCGTGTGATGTTAAAAAATAATAGGGAACTCGGTTTAATTTGTTTTTTTGACCATTTCTGTCAATCATCACTGCTGGTGTTAGGTGTTGCCCTGACCATGAGTAACGCCCCCATCCCTAAGGTGGGGCCAGCTTTATGTTGTCCACCATGCCATAATTCACACTAGGCGATGGAAAGACATTGTTAAGACACAATGCTGACCTCTGCCTGGACAGTCAGGGGACACTGTTAGAGGTCAATTTTGATCGGAGTATCCATGGACTCTGAAGTAGGTGACTAAAACTATTTCTGTGTCCTTTTGTGATGGGTCCATTCATAATGTCCACTAGCCTGAGACAGGGTCAAGCTGATGGTCATCACCTCTATATCCCACGGACAATGGCCACTGCTGGGGATATGTCTTGGTGTGTGGTGGTCAGCTGTAGCAAACCTAAATAAAAAATGATAAATATAAAACATTTTGATATAATAAATATTCAGATAGTTTGTACTATCTAATAGTTAGTAAAGTTAAAACATGCAAGGTCATATTGAACCTATTTTTATATTCTAGCGTATCATGTCTGGATGAGGAGTTTAAATCTTACTTTACATTAAACAAATTATTCAAGTAATGTTTTTATACTCAAATTTTCTGTCTAAAATTGGTTCGAAGTTGCCAGGATTGTTCCATAGAAAAAAACATGATCATTCAGACTCTTGATTTAGGTACGAGGCCAAATAACATGGCAACTGATGTGGGTGGTTCCCCAGGGTTGGACACAATAACACTATAACGACCTGTTAGTCACGATTGTATTGG
This sequence comes from Mizuhopecten yessoensis, assembly GCF_002113885.1. Classification (NCBI taxonomy): domain Eukaryota; kingdom Metazoa; phylum Mollusca; class Bivalvia; order Pectinida; family Pectinidae; genus Mizuhopecten; species Mizuhopecten yessoensis. The sequence goes on along the minus strand of NW_018404831.1, from coordinate 203,473 downwards.
ACGAGATTATAAAAACGGTGTTAAACTCTGTCATTAACTGTCACAGGACACCCATCAATTTCCTAAATTTTATTCCCCTCTAAATCACAGGATGGAGCCTCTGTTTACGAATAATAAAGTTATTTCTGCTATTTCCTAAGAAAGTTGTCAAATACAGCTGAACTAATTTGAGCTTCCATAATGGAACGAGCTTCATTTACTTGTCCTCTATTTCTGAAGGCAAGACAATTTTCATTTCTTGTGTGTACAACTATGATAATTTAATATAAAAAAGTAGAGAATCTGTGTACATTTTTTATTTGTAAAAAGAATATCTTGAATATAAAATTATCTTATCATAAAGTCCAACTTTACTTAAGAGAAGCTACTTTACACATTATAAATTAGATTTATGATAGAGTTATCTCCCTTAAAAAGTGTTTATGTGAGAAGTAATTTATTATGACAGAATATATATAACTGAGAAAATGTTGGAATCTATTATTTATGACGGTTGCATCAGACTGAATTAATGATTTTCAAAACATTTTCATTTAACCTAAAAGCTGATGTCATCATTTCTTTATGATGCAGCTAATAGGCATGTAGAGTCGGTTTGACATTGATGTATGTGGCGATGTTTAGATTAGTACCTGTGTGTACCCTCACTTGACAAAGCTAATTTATCCAAGACTTGTAACGTATCCAAGGCTTTTGGAAAAGCATGGTTTTATTATCCAATGATACAGTGGTATTATTTAATTAAAAGTGTTGCTTCATTGCTGATGGGGTAAGATTATCGGATAATTAAGAAAGAAAGAAGAAGGATCTTTTTGAGGATATCCTTATAATCAACAGGTATGCTCGCGTACCTGTGTACTGGAGGAGTATCATTGTACAGCACAGCTGTCTACATAGAAAGTGGTGAAATATTAATGACACTGCCAAATCTAGTGCCCCATGTTGTAGTGTTTTGCCCTGAAGTTTGCTATTTTAGTAGAAGTTCTGTTGACATATAATGACAAAACTTGAGCTTGTCAACGGTTACCTGCCATACAGGGATTGGGTGGAGTCTCCCTAGAAACAAGGCCGTATATGGTTACACAGATTGTTGTCCACTAGGGCTATTAGGAGATCTCTGTCTAAAACAGACCATGTCACCAATAATTAGAACGGAGAAGGTCTCTCCATCACGGTGGTCTTATCACTGTTTATAAACAGTCGTAGTTGGTGTTTGAGAAATGACAGTTTTCCACCAAAAACAAATTCAGTAAGAAAAAGGTGTAAGCTGTTAGATTGGTCATAAACATCAGTAAACATTTCTTAGTTGAGAAAGCTAGCACACCATAAGTAAGCTGAAACTGACTACAAATGAAACACCTGTACACATTAGACTGTAGGTCAACTAGATGACACGATGCAGGGATGGATTGGGGGGAGGGGGACATCCAACACCCACAGGAAAAAAGAGACTTGACAACTGCAGGTAATGTTACTTACCTGGATATTCTATAGTAGAGCACCTGGAAAAGTAGGAATATTTCTGTGGCAGACAGGACCTTAGGAATGTTTCTGTGGCAGACAGGACCTCAGGACCTTAGGAATATTTCTGTGGCAGACAGGACCTTAGGAACATTTCTGTGGCAGACAGGACCTTAGGAATGTATCTGTGGCAGACAGGAACTTAGGAATGTTTCTGTGGCAGACAGGACCTTAGGAATATTTCTGTGGCAGACAGGACCTTAGGAATATTTTGATGACACCTTGATGATACTCAGGTAGAGAGTGATGTCAACCGATCGAGTGTCTGCCAGGATACCAGGAGGCTGTATAGAGCTTGGTTGTTAAATCCTCGACACCATGAGTGTTCTCAGTCATCACTCTCCAACATTAAAGGGATTTATAATGCCTCCACAATGAGCCTGTCTTTATTTATCCTCAACGTCATTGCTCTACAAACTCCAAAACCGATTGTCATGAAACTTGGTGCCTTTATAAACATCAATTTGTGTACAAGTTTGCATTTCAACCTTCTGAGGTCAGAAACATAAATGAATAACAATTTTACTTCATTGTTCTACAGACTTCATTTTTTGTCCAATCCATACAAGTTTACAAATATTACCTGACCATGTACAAATCACAGCAATACTGACTTGAAACTTTTACTTAAGTATCTGAAACGTTCCTTAAATAGTCACAGCCAATTGATGTTACTTTTTGTATTAATGCTTAAATCTAAGATGGCTGCCTTTGCATCAGATTAGCTAAGACAATTTAAAATTCTTCTCAAGAACAACTGCAGCAACTGACCCAAAACTCTACAGATGCTGTTTGGAGGTCACTATAAAAGGGGTTTTACTTTCATGACTGATTTCATTACTAATCAGAAAATTCCAAGATAACCGGCCTGGCCTCTGATTGTCCAAGTCATTTTCGACTTCTCAAGAATGGCAACATTGGACTCCAAACTTAGCACTTAGAAATGTTCCTGTACTATGATTTTCATGTGAGTATTAAGGCCATGTGGGCCTCTTGTTGGGTGTGATATATGTAGAAAAGTGTATTAGGTGTCTCTTGTTTTATAACACATAAAATAAATAAATATGTGATGAGTTCTGTTCCTGCCAAACATGGACAGTTTTATGTATTGAACTAAAATATGTAATATTCTGGTCAGAACATCATACTTTTAAAATATAAATATTCATCTGATCAAAAAATATAAATATTCATCTGATCAAAAAAGCACGATCCTGAGGATTTCCTGGTTATAAAGATCTCTTGTTTCTTAAAACCTTTTCATAATATGGTGTGAAAATGTTTGTTTTGTGTAGAGGTTTTGAGCAATGAAGTATGGAGTATATCTACTGATGAAGCATCAACATAAAAGCTATGGTTGTACATTGTAGGTATGAAAGTTTACAATGTATGAACTGGGGAAACCTACACATAAAACCCAGCCACTACATCCACTCTCTATAATAAACAAACTGGCTCACCAACTTTATACAGTTTTTATGAGGGACTGGATTTCTGTGCTAAACTTTTTAGATACTTCAGAGCATTACAGAAAATAAAATGTTGTCTCGCCTTGTGCGCTAAATTTGCTTGGGGGCGCAGGGGTTACATTGCTCTGGATAATCTACACCGCCATCAACTCTTCAAGCTTGAATCAAGACTGGTAGCAAGCATGATTATATATTCGTGTACTCGCCAGACCATATACAATAGCAAATCACATGCAAAAGGAATAGATCGTACCATTCTGGTCAAAGGTTTAAGGTGGATGAAGGAATTGAAGCTTTATGCAACCTCTGACTTTTGAACTCTGCTGTGTATTTAAATAGTTGTAAAGTGCAAACACAAAACAGTCATTGATACCCAAGTTTTGTGTTCCCTGATCCTCCCTTCCTCCATACCACAGGAACATTTCTCATCCTCTGGACTACCTCCCCACAAACAAAGAAAAGGGAAAGGAAGGAAAGGGTGTCTATAGGCAATGCCTGTACCTTATCCATTTGTACACATTTTGGTACAATTAAATTTATTTGAAATGCAAAAAGAAAAAAGAAAATTTAAAAAATAAGGGAATAAGTTAGAGAGAAATGAATGGGTTTAAATTTCCATTCAACGCGTTTATCCAACACATAGCGAGATACACAATTGAATGAGTAACTGCAGACGTTGATGTGTCTAGGATAAGAGGCGTTGTCGTGAAATAGCAGTAATATAAATAGGTATAAAAGGTAGAGGGATGTTATCCCGACTGATAGAGAACTACCCTCCATGCCAGATCTCATTAGTAACTAGACCCCACATCAAAGACTGACTTCCAGTCACTGTTAGTATATATAAACCATCTCACAGTTTTTCAACCATACAAATGAATAGAGGTTCTTTTCCTATGGTCTGGAATAGTTTGATTTTTCAATGATAGCCTAAACTAAAGAATGGATATTAACAGAGCTTCTTTCAATATCTTTTGACATGATATCACTCAGATACAATGTTTAACCAAGAATAAAGTTTCTTATGAATTCGACAACTCCGGTAATGTATTTCTCTCTATTCAGAAATGGAGAGTATATAAGATTTCCATTGAATTAATTCCATACAATATTTTTTGGCCTTTTGTAAAGTATCGAGTTCTAAACAGAACACTGGTATCTGTAGTTGGTGCCACACACTTTATAATGGGATTTTGTTATTCCGGTTTTTCCTGCCATTGCAATTGAGTATTCAAACAATAGTCTCTTTTGTGAATTTGGGAGAAATCTTGATTTATTGTACTTTTTTTGTAATACCATAATATGTGCTTAGCAGGTGGTTGGAAAACAATTGTGTTCCATTTTCTGATATTAAATTACAATTTTATCATTTAGAAGAAAAGAAGAACAAAATCTATTGTTTGAATTTGCAGAACAGCAGGAATAACAGCCATTAGATAGGTCTAATGTTGCCTATAGGAAGACGTTGTGAGCAAAATGCTTCCTTTTCTATTAATGATAAAAAGAAATCTTCGTCAGGGAGAGTTGCTTTTAAATTCAAGGATTTAATTGTGAAAAAAAAAATGTTCTATGAAGAGAAATTCTAGCTTGTAGCTATGCTTGGTATTGTTTTTCTATACAGGAAGTAGATGAAGGTTATCAAGATTCAGTTAGTCTATCAAATCTGTTTTAACAAGATGTCCTTTAGGGGAGAAATATAAACAACATTTGACCTTTAACGCTTCAAGTCAGAATTTAAATAAAGATCAAGTTGGAAAAGAAATATAATCTAGTAAGAATTTGAACAAGAGTTAGAAAGATCAAGATGTGTGCCATAGTTGACTTCAATTTGTAAATTGCCTTATCTGTCATTAAAGTTGTTGGGTAAACAGGGCTATCATATTTTGAAAGTTGAAAAGTTATACAAAATGAGTATAATTTACAGCACATCAAAGTTGAAAGATATCTAATCGGCGAATTTTATCTAAAAAGAACAACGCGATAACAAAGTAAGGTGAAATTAATCTAGATACCATTCACAAAATCTTACCCTAGTATATACAAATGAGGCGTGACATTCAGAACAATTCTTATGATTTTGACTAATTTAACATTTTGTGACAAATGAAATTGGATAATGTTGAAGGTGTTTTTTGTGAAGTTTGTGGATGACTTGACAGTTTAATGTTACCCCTATCACTGGGGCTACTGAAGTTTGATGTGAAGAAGACCGATAATAAATAACACTGGGCTAAATTATACTGTCATGTCAGGCGAAGCTATGTCCAACAACGTCCTGAGTTTTACGATAACTGACAGGAAGTTGTTTCCATTCAATAGCTGTTTTGTTGATGACGAATATTATTAAACAGCAGTGAATACAACCAAAGATTTGTACAATAGCTGTTTGTGTAGTGGTACATTTTGTTCCTAGATTTCCCTTGAACTTTTTTACACCTCACTTGTTAGTAAGATGGCCGACCATTAAATATAGCTGCCTAGTCTCAATTCTGCTTCACACTTTCTAACCCAGAATTGTGAATGTTTTCCTGTCAATTCTTGTCAGAAAATGTGTAAAATTTCATTTAAAGACATTTGATCCAACCAAGAAAAACTTGTCAGTGTCACAAATAGGTGAAAATTGGAAAAAAAATCAAGGGTCATCCTTTATTGAAAATAGCTGAAGGATTTAATCAATAATTGTTGGCAATTTGATGTAGTTAGATAAAATGCAATTTGATTGCGAATGTGAATCTGTACATACTGTTACCTAAAATAGCTGAGATGTGTTTTTCATTAGTGGATACATTGTAGTGGTTGAATGTGATATATTGGGTACGTTTATATGTTTGTTAGGGTGTATGATTATGGCACTATGCATACACTGGTGTCCGTTGCACATCAGTGGTGGTCTGTGAGTTCAAGAAGCAGGTTCTTCCTGAAGCAGTGACATTGTACGTATACAGTACTGGCCAGACTGAGGTTAACATTGTACGTATACAGTACTGGCCGGACTGAGGTTAACATTGTACGTATACAGTACTGGCCAGACTGAGGTTAACATTGTGTAATACTGTTATCAGTACTGATTAATGTAAATATTACCAACAAGGTTTTTTTTAAATGTTTACATAATTATAGTATTTTGAAATTTTAATGTTTGAAAATAGAAATAGAAAATAAGGAACAGCCAGGGTCAAACCTGTGACCTTTACATTACAATGCTTACGCTTACCAATGGTGCCATCCAGGCTATATAGCAGCACAGCCTCAAACTTACTGTTAAATGTATGGGTCGCAAAGCCTGTGAAAAACTTGACCAAGTATTTTAAGCGAGAAAAACACCCTTTGGTTGCTTCTTCTTCTTCTTCTTAATATTGTATCATAGCAGCCCTCCCTACAGGTTAATATTGTATCATAGCAGCCCTCCCTACAGGTTAATATTGTATCATAGCAGCCCTCCCTACAGGTTAATATTGTATCATAGCAGCCCTCCCTACAATATTGGGATTAAATATTCAAAATTTCCAAACCGTTTTGGATTGAAACACCATAAAGCAAGATAATCAGCCCTGACTTCAACTTCAATCTGCTGGTGCAAATTTTGCTGTTTATATTCTAGACTTCCTACCTGTACAGTATATAGCATATTAGGCACCCAGTCATGATAGCTTTTTACACCAATCAAAGCATATGATTTTATTCATTATATTTCAATTTTTTGAAAAAATAAGCATTTTGAGTTGTCCCATTTCACTTACATTTCTTTTTTCTGTTTTTTTAGCGGACCCGCTACAGAAGTCTCGCAGAGGCCTCGTCGTCAGCCGGCCCCCCAGCTGTCACCTGACACGCGTTGACGAGGAACCGACAACCACTCAAGACGACAAGGGGCGTTCATCACAAGTTGAGACTGTTGACCGTGGAGTGGGACCAACACCACACCCACCTCATGTGGATCCCCATATCCGGGAGCCACGCATTCCAGCCCCAGGGTACTTCGTAAACCCACTCCTAGACCCCCGTAATGGCCTCCTTGAACATGGATACGGTAATGGTAAGGGCTTCAGTGTCTTATGTTTGAAAGTTTGTACACAAGATGCTTACCTCAAGAGTTTAATAGCCTATTTCTTCATCTGATACATTTGTTGAGAAATGTAAATTTTATGAGAATCTTGTGATCACTCTCCGCTAAAACAATAATTTCATTCAGGAGAAAAACCAACAACCTATGGCCATTACCTGGCGACTGCCCCACGTAGGCCTGCAGTCGCCAGGTACTGGCCGTAGGTCGGTGGTTTATCTCAGGGAACTCCGGCTTTCCTCTGCCACCAAAACCTGGCATGTCCTTAAATGACCATTGTTGCTAATAGGAGGTAAAACACAAACAAACCAAAAACCAAAACAAACTAAGGTGATATCGAAAAATTTGTAAATCACAGAGGAAAGCTTTGGTTGATTTCAGCTTCAATGGATGAGCCTCGATTTCCACCATTGTTGTTAATGGTACAATTCAAAACGTTTAACACTCTGTGTTTTGCCCTTTTTATTGATAGAATAATTCCAGTTTGTTTTCTTGTTTTCAGGTTACGGGTTTCCCTATGGTCACTTCCCATACCCTATAAACCAGCCCCTCCCTCTCGACTCACACACGCTGGAGGGGCGATACCATTGGCCTCCCTCTAGTCCGTATCACCAGCACATGCCAGGGTAAGTACCTGTCAACTGTAGATTCACCGTTTATAAGCAGACAACTTGTCAGTTCATCATAGGATTTTATACTTATTTTAATGATAAAATTACAGGAAACTTTTTTTACCCTATGTCTTCAAAAATGGAAATGTTGAAAGTGGAACGAAGGTGAACACTTCCTGTTTTATTGACAACTGAGTACCAGTTTATACAAATTACAAACTTTTTCATTGGCTAGACTTGCTGCCAGTCCGTCCCACTCTGATGTATCGGTGCTTAGTATGCGTAGCCCGATAGGACCAGGGGAGCCTGTGACGAGCCTCGCAGCACGAATACACTGGGAACAGCTCCAAAGGAATTACCTTTATCAGAGTCCGTTGTCAGGACGACGGTTCAGTCCATCGTCACTACCAGGTACATCTTTTACAACACCTCTGGAGACCGGTCACATGTGTAGACCAGTAAAATACTTCCATCCTACTGAAACACACAGAATATGGCTTTGTTTAAATGATCAGCGCATTGTGGATGAAACACTTACAGTTCCAGCAATACAACTGAACAGACAATCCAGAATTAAATCAAATCAAGTTCAGCAAGGGAGATCATTTTCCATATTTTCTTTCACATCTCTATATGAGTAATACAGGTCATCTGGGCCTCTTGTAAATATCTATAGTAGAGTGCAAATAATCAAAACCCAAATTATCCAAACTTTCAGTTATCCAGGTCATGTCCCCAATAAAAAGCTTGCTTAAATAATGTTCAAACAGTTACCTAAACATGTACTTTTGTGAATCCTTTACGTCTGCCATTGGGTTCTGATGATCCGCTCTCTACTGTAACTCACCGTTAATCACCTGTGTTAACACGAGATACTTTTATCACATATTTTTTGTGGTTGCACAGTCCGTTGTTAAAATGTGATGGCATAAATAGACGTTAAACAGGCTCTTTTACAGTATGTATTGTCAGATAAATTGGTGAGGAAAGATGATCACAATGTTCCATCCTAACTTGACATGTCATGCAGATGATATATTACAATAAAACATGTATATATGTTATTGCTTATTTCACAAGTCCTTGTTAATGTATCATTCTAAGCACAGTTGCTATCATTAAATGTAAATAAAGTACTTGACATTAAGTGTTTTATAGAATCGGGTACAATTATATCTTCTTTGATCAGTGTGTTGGAGAGGTGGTTCACTCTCCTATTTACATCTTATACACACTAACATTTATATTAACATGTTTTTCAACAGTAAATCGTTGACAAGTATCGTAACAGGTTGATTTATATTTTTCGACAGCAAATCATTGACATGTATGGTAATATATATATTTCGTATTTTTAGGTCTTCCACTTGGTGGTCCTGGATCTATTTATAGTGACTACCCCAGTCATGTGTCATACAGTGGGCGGAGCATGTTTGGGGACATTCCGCCCACTCCTGGGAGTGGCAGTATCACACTCCCCGGCTCATTAGAAAGTAAGTACCAGAAGACCCTCCATTAGTTCCTTTTTGTTCCAGCAAAACCTCAATGTTTTATTATTAATGCAGGTGCCAATGCTGTGTATATTTACTAGATATATGACTGGAAAGTTGTGAAATTCAATTTATAAAACAAAGAGTTTCAAGTGGTTTTTATTTGTGTCTTTAATCACCAGCTAATGTGACAAAGATAAAGAAAAACACTAGAAAATGTCAAATGTTTATGGTAATACATGGTGAATATCGATAGTTACTGGTAATACATGGTGAATGTCAAATACATGGTGAATGTCAATAGTTAATGGTAACACAGGGTAATGTCAATAGATAATGGTAATACATGGTGAATGTCAATAGTTAAGGGTAATACAGGGTAATGTCAATAGTTAATGGTAATACATGGTTAATGTCAATAGTTAATGGTAATACCTGGTGAATATCGATAGTTAATGGTAATACATGGTGAATGTTAGTGGCAATACATGGTGAATGTCAATAGTTAATGGAAATACATGGTGAATGTCAATAGTTAATGGTAACACAGGGTAATGTCAATAGATAATGGTAATACATGGTGAATGTCAATAGTTAATCGTAATACATGGTGAATGTCAATAGTTACTAGTAATACAGGGTGAATGTCAATAGTTACTGGTAATAGATGGTGAATGTCAATAGTTACTGGTAATATAGGGTGAATGTCAATAGTTACTGGTAATACAGGGTGAATGTCAATAGTTCCTGGTAATACATGGTGAATGTCAATAGTTACTAGTAATACAGGGTGAATGTCAATAGTTACTGGTAATAGATGGTGAATGTCAATAGTTACTGGTAATACAGGGGGAATGTCAATGGTTACTGGTAATACATGGTGAATGTCAATAGTTACTGGTAATACAGGGAGAATGTCAATAGTTACTGGTAATACATGGAGAATGTCAATAGTTAATGGTAATACAGGGTAATGTCAATAGTTAATGGTAATACAGGGTAATGTCAATAGTTAATGGTAATAGGTAATACATGGTGAATGACAATAGTTAATGGTAATACATGGTTAATGTCAATAGTTAATGGTAATACCTGGTGAATGTCAATAGGAAATGGCAATACATAGTGAATGTCAATAGTTAATGGTAATACATCGTGAATGTCAATAGTTAATGGTAATCCATGGTGAATGTCAATAGTTAATGGTAATACATCGTGAATGTCAATAGTTAATGGTAATCCATGGTGAATGTCAATAGTTAATGGTAATACAGGGTGAATGTCAATAGTTACTGGTAATAGATGGTGAATGTCAATAGTTACTGGTAATACATGGAGAATGTCAATAGTTAATGGTAATACAGGGTAATGTCAATAGTTACTGGTAATACATGGTGAATATCAATAGTTAATGGTAATATATGGTGAATGTCAATAGTTACTGGTAATATAGGGTGAATGTCAATAGTTACTGGTAATAGATGGTGAATGTCAATAGTTACTGGTAATATAGGGTGAATGTCAATAGTTACTGGTAATACATGGTGAAGGTCAATAGTTAATGGTAATACATGGTGAATATCAATAGTTACTGGTAATACATGGAGAATGTCAATAGTTAATGGTAATACAGGGTAATGTCAATAGTTACTGGTAATACATGGTGAATGCCAATAGTTACTGGTAATACATGGTGAATGTCAATAGTTAATGTTAATACAGGGTAATGTCAATAGTTAATGGTAATACCTGGTGAATATCGATAGTTAATGGTAATACATGGTGAATATTAGTGGTAATACATGGTGAATGTCAATAGTTAAGGGTAATACAGGGTAATGTCAATAGTTAATGGTAATAGGTAATACATGGTGAATGACAATAGTTAATGGTAATACATGGTGAATGTGAATAGGTACTGGTAATACATGGTGAATGTCAATAGTTAAGGGTAATACAGGGTAATGTCAATAGTTAATGGTAATAGGTAATACATGGTGAATGACAATAGTTAATGGTAATACATGGTGAATGTTAGTGGTAATACATGGTGAATGTCAATAGTTACTAGTAATACATGGTGAATGTCAATAGTTAATGGTAATACATGGTGAATGTCAAATTTTAATGGTAATACATGGTGAATATCGATAGTTAATGGTAATACATGGTGAATGTTAGGGGTAATACATGGTGAATGTCAATAGTTAATGGGAATACATGGTGAATGTCAAATTTTAATGGTAATACATGGTGATGGTAATACATGGTGAATGTCAATAGTTAATGGTTATACATGGTGAATGTCAATAGTTAATGGTAATACAAGGTGAATGTCAATAGTTAATGGTAATACATGGTGAATGTCAAATTTTAATGGTAATACATGGTGATGGTAATACATGGTGAATGTCAATAGTTAATGGTAATACATGGTGAATATCAATAGTTAATGGTAATACAGGGTGAATGTCAATAGTTACTGGTAATGCATGGTGAATGTCAATAGTTAATGGTAATACATGGTGAATGTTAGTGGTAATACATGGTGAATATCAATAGTTAATGGTAATACAGGGAGAATGTCAATAGTTAATGGTAATACAGGGGAATGTCAATAGTTACTGGTAATACATGGGGAATATCAATAGTTAATGGTAATACAGGGTAATGTCAATAGTTACTGGGAATACATGGTGAATGTCAATAGTTAATCGTAATACATGGTGAATGTCAATAGTTAATCGTAATACATGGTGAATGTCAATAGTTACTGGTAATACAGGGTGAATGTCAATAGTTACTGGTAATACATGGTGAATGTCACTAGTTAATGGTAATACAGGGTAATGTCAATAGTTAATGGTAATACGGGGTAATGTCAATAGTTAATGGTAATACAGGGGAATGTCAATAGTTAATGGTAATACAGGGGAATGTCAATAGTTACTGGTAATACATGGGGAATATCAATAGTTAATGGTAATACAGGGGAATGTCAATAGTTACTGGTAATACATGGGGAATATCAATAGTTAATGGTAATACAGGGTGAAAGTCAATAGTTACTGGTAATACAGGGTAATGACAATAGTTAATGGTAATACATGGTGAATATCAATAGTTACTGGTAATACATGGTGAATATCAATAGTTAATGGTAATACAGGGAGAATGTCAATAGTTAATGGTAATACAGGGCAATGTCAATAGTTAATGGTAATACAGGGGAATGTCAATAGTTAATGGTAATACAGGGTGAAAGTCAATAGTTACTGGTAATACAGGGTAATGACAATAGTTAATGGTAATACATGGTGAATATCAATAGTTACTGGTAATACATGGTGAATATCAATAGTTAATGGTAATGCATGGTGAATATCAATAGTTACTGGTAATACATGGTGAATGTCACTAGTTAATGGTAATACAGGGTAATGTCAATAGTTACTGGTAATACAGGGTGAATGTCAATAGTTAATGGTAATACATGGTGAATGTTAATAAAAGAAATTGTGACAGTGTTTTACTGTTGGTTAAAAGGCAGAGATATTTTTCATAATGTTGATCAGTCAAAATTATGAATGGCATTTCCAATATGTATCTATTTACATCATCTTTAATGTAATAAAATCCCAGTGATCTCGGAGAAGATCTCTGCTTATAATTTTCGAACACCAAAGAGTGAGAATTAGTCAGATATTAAGAACTAATTAGTAAGATGTAGGTTTCAGTTTTATTGGTAGCAATGAATGATAGATGTTTGAAATCAACCATTCTACAGAGCAAGATATTCTGAGGTGCAAAAATTCCAGAAAATTTAATAAAAATTTGAGAATACTTACCGTGCAATATTTAGCAACCCTCAAAGTTATGATATTGAAAACTGTTAAGTCATTAGCCTTATGGCTCAAGGAAGGAAACGTTGGTGATAGGATTTGTGCTGATAATATACAACACAACATCAAAGACCAACTTGACTGTAGTCGAGGCAGCCTGTCTGCAGGTTTTGAGTGCATATTGTGCTCTTCTATACTGCATAATATTTGAAAAAATGTTTCCTTTATTTTCTCTTGGGAACTAGATATAATTCTGATGTTCGTTTGATGAAAAATAGAAATAAAACTTGAAACAAATATCTGCTATTGTAGTCGTGAAAACAAAGATGGGAAAATTCTTTGTTTGATATGCTCAGGCATACATATAGTTTTTATTGTTGTTTTTTTTAACTATGGAAATATTTTTGTTGGAATTTTATGCTTGTGAAGGAATGTAGTACTTGTTCATCATACAATCTCCAAATGTGTAGAACCTGTGGAGGAGGAGGACGTATGATACTGAACTATTTTTGATGTCAGTTGATTTTTTTTTTGGTGAATCGATAAACTTATAAAAATGGATGTGGAATTTACTGTTAAACCAAAAGACTCACTCAGATCAATGAAGAGCATCCCTTACACCTTTTCTACTGATTTCTGGATATTCTACCTTACCTTGACTAGTTCTTTAAAATGAAAAAATAATTAACGTTGAGTTTTATCAAATGTATTTGAGTATTCTCATTCATGACATATCGCCTTAAAAATTTAAATACTTTTATTTCAGGTTCCCGCCTCGCCAGCCCTCGTCCCAGTATTATATGTAAAAGTCGGAAACGGGCGTTGTCTCATTCTCCCATCTCTGACTATTTGGACATACAAAGCCTCACAAGGAGTTCCGAAGGATCATTACAATTCACTCCATTCTTACATAGTACAAACTCGAGGAGTTCCAGTGCAGCTAGTGGGTCCTATGGTCATTTATCTGCAGGTGAGGTTACACTCAATGATGTGAAAATAACGAATCTTAATCTGTATACCATATTGTTGCTGATGCAATCCTATTAAAGTCACAAAAGTTGTATCCTAAAGTACAAAAAAGACACCGAAATAATGGAGAAGACAACATGAAATTAGAATCCAGAACTATGTACAGTCAATTCGTATGTTAATTAACCATACTAACTTTGCTGGAAATCAGGTTTAATAAAATTTGCTAACATTCCGTTTAATAAAGTGTTGCTTGAAGCTCTGCATTCGTATGCAATGAAGTTAACATCCAGTGTGGCACCTCCGCTAGGACGACAAGGAGAACATCTTAATGTGCTACATCTTACTCACATCATTAAATATCAAAAAATAAAAGCAGAAGGAACAGATGGTTTACTCGGAGCATTTGAAAGATGATGATTTTGGCATGCATCAATTTCCTGTCACTTCCTGGCCAATGTTCTGTATATATAGCCATGGGTTCTTACACAGCCAAAGATACGAGTACACGGTTCTTCCGACTTCCGGTATAATTCTCAGCTTTGAAAGGCAAACATTAATACGTGAGAAACATAACACCACTTCCAGTAACTAAGTCAATTAAAAAGATATATATGTAATTCAAGACACCGAAGTTGTGGATTGATTTCAATCAAGACACTTCACCTTTACCTATACCAGCTACACCGATATCAACAGCTTGTAAGGAAAATACATTTCATCTCCATTGACTTAAACAAATCGTTTATTTAATCAATTAGTCTCATTCCATCAAAAAAAGTCAGTCTAAGCTTGGAAATCAATATTTCTTTTTTGCCAGTTGAGATAATTTATATAATTAATTGGAAAGGATGCACTTGGCCTACAATACCATGCAGTATCACAAGATTGGTTTCCTACTTAACGGCAAATAACTATATAAAAAAACTGCATGTATCGCTCAACTTGAAAATTAGCTCCATTTTACGCATTCATTCTTTATTTCATCAGTAAAGACATTATATTCTGATATTGACCTTTGACATTTATCTTTTCATAAGAGTAAGGAAGGTCCTGATCAAACACGCTTACACGCTTGCATTATCAATTAATTAAATTATAAACTACTATATGATGTGAGAATAACTGTACATTTGATGCAAGAAAATGTTTGAATCAACGGTAGGTGTATTTAAACAATTCTGTAACAAAGCAGGCAACAGTTGCTGAGGTATTGTTTCTATGGTAACCAGAGTAAGTTTGTTTATTGCTCAAACAATAGAGGATTTACCTCAGTGTGGCATATATAAGATAGCTGTATGCTAATTCCTTGATTAATCATAACACTGTGTACCATATATCGGCTTGAGTAAATTTTGCGTGCAGATGGAAAATTAGGAAAATGATACCCTCAGTTAAATAGATACTGGTAAACAGGTTTTAACATATAAATCAAGTATCTTTTGCATTCTGTAAATGATTGGAGGAAGAAAATTGGCCAAGTGTTAGGAGATTCATGGCGATACTATGTAACACAGCATATAGACATGTGACTTGTAAATAGCCTCATGTATCGGGTTTACATTCACTGTTTCTACGGACCAACCTTTCAATAATTACGTTATTTTTGGTAAGTTTATCTAAAAATAGACTAATCTATCATGATATACCACCCATGCTGATTCTTACCCGAAACAGATACCTACTCTGCTCCCATCAAAACCTAGATAACACTTCACCAATAACCTTAGAACTCTCCCGTGTTGGAGATTACTTAATAGGTTGACGCACAGGGCAAAAATACCTCCACAAAATATCAGATGGGTTGATAGACATAAAAACTAATAACCAAAAATTACATTCGGCACATTGGGATACCCCTCCCCCCCGTGGCGTTATGAATTGTACAACAGTTTTGGCGATACCGTCGGCGTACTGAGCTGATGAGCTTCACGTACACATGCAAGCCAACCAGAAAGAGAAGATAGAAACAGGCGGAAAAAAATAGAAATAAAAATGCATAACTGATGCAGATGTGTAGCTATGGGAGTAAGAAAAAGGTTTGAGGTTGCAAATAACACTAACGGAACTGGAGTGTCTCAATTGGTGTGGCTTCATGGGAATCACTGTAGGGGATACAGATGTAGTGAGTTATACTTTATAGTGAAGGGAGTCACTGTAGGGGATACAGATGTAGTGAGTTATACTTTATAGTGAAGGGATTCACTAAAGAGAATGAAGATGTAGAAAATAACAGTTTCTTAACAATAGGAATCGTTGTATGTGAATGAAAAAGTAAGAAGCCAAACTTTTAACACATACCTGGTGTCTTTGTATATTTATGAGATAAATTAGAATTTATGTGTTGATGTATACCATAATTTTAGTTGTCTTGAAGACACAATACAACAAACAAGTTACAGAAGTAGAATTGATTCCATAAAACAGGCAGATGACAAATTACAATTACAGCTTGGTTTGCCCTGAAAGCAAAGTAGAAAACATGATTGTCCTACAATGGAAGTATTACTACATACAATGGAAGTATCACTACATACAATGGAAGTATCACTACATATGATGGAAGTATCACTACATATGATGGAAATGATTCAGTAACAAAAGTAACAAAACGTGGAATAATTGGGGATGTTGAATAGACTAATGTTCACTGATGATACGGTCCTGAAACTAGAATTATCACATCTAATCATTTTAAGATCTTATTTACAAACAAACTAGTCTCACAGTTCTTATTTACAAACAAACTAGTCTCTCTGTTCTTCTTCTAAACATAAGCTAGTCTATCATTTCAAGACCATCAGAGTTGTAAGACTTGTTTGTCAGAGACCCAAAACAAATAATTTGCTGATTTGTAAAATTATTGTGTCTGGATTTGTAACCAGAACTCTTTGATGTGTGGAGGAAAGATAACATACTTGATAAGTAGATGATGTGTTTATATCAGGTTAAGTTCACCCGAACAAAAAGATACATTCGTAAGAATTATATCTCTGGCAGACAACATAAGTGACTGGGTTAGTAGTCAGACGGAGTGCAAGATTATCGGGGAAACAAATACAATGCCAATTTCTGTCATCCTTCTGGTGTATGTATTGTCTCTACACACTGGTATCTGTCTAGTGTGACAGTTTCACCTACTGATAAGATGACTAGAGTAAAGTGATCCCACTGCCAATTTCTGTCATCCTTCTGGTGTATCTATTGTCTCTACACACTGGTATCTGTCTAGTGTGACAGTTTCACCTACTGATAAGATGACTAGAGTAAAGTGATCCCACTGCCAATTTCTGTCATCCTTCTGGTGTATCTATTGTCTCTACACACTGGTATCTGTCTAGTGTGACAGTTTCACCTACTGATAAGATGACTAGAGTAAAGTGATCCCACTGCCAATTTCTGTCATCCTTCTGGTGTATCTATTGTCTCTACACACTGGTATCTGTCTAGTGTGACAGTTTCACCTACTGATAAGATGACTAGAGTAAAGTGATCCCACTGCCAATTTCTGTCATCCTTCTGGTGTATCTATTGTCTCTACACACTGGTATCTGTCTAGTGTGACAGTTTCACCTACTGATAAGATGACTAGATTAAAGTGATCCCACTGTTTTTTCCTTTCGCTCGTTTTGTTTTCTATATTACAGTACTACAGTACTTTTATACAGCAAATAAATGTTCCTTTTGTTTCTGTTACTATATCAAATGCTCTGTTAATATTCTAGTTTTTTGTAATATTATTTAACTGTTGTTTTAACCTGTCAACCCTTTACCTAATTTTCAGCCTCCCTTGGAACTGCGAGTCCCGCCATGCAGCAGATGGGACATGCCATGAACCCCTACATGCGATCAGGACCCAGCAGTATGGCAGGATCCCCTTTCATCTATCCCATGATGCCTCCAATGATGGGGGCCGGGAGAATTCCTCCAGGGACTATTATACCACCTACCTCACATTCACAACCCATTCACCCGCAGCCAAAGCACAACCCACCAGTAAGCACCAACATATTACTGTAGATATTACAACTTTTAATTCTGTTCATCTGCCTCAAATATACCAGCAGTGATAAATCTACATATGAGTCCCAAATCCTATACTCATAAAATTATTTATAGGACTTGAAGAAATTCTGAAAATACTGAAATTTAACATGGTGGGACCAATTGTTTTTAACAGTACAGTTGAAAAGGACCCATGAAAATAAATTGTAGATTGATCACTTCTGGATCACTAGCTGTCAATTAGGAAGTCAGAAATAAAATATCAACCGAAATTATTATTAAATCCATCTTCATGACTATTCATCCCTTTAAAAAAAAAATGGAATTATGATGAATTATTAAAAACATTAAATAAGAAACCAAATTTCATAAAACTGCACTAAAGTGGAGGTGACTTAGCAGCAAAAGTTATTTCATTAGAACAACTTTGAATTTTATTATTTAAGTTTTGCCTGTAATTCATATGAAATGACCTTGACCTTTAAACTGGTTTTGTTTCAGCCCCAGATCTCCACGACAACCAAAGAGGCTGGAAGTAGCGTGGTGAGCAGTAGTACAATAGACAATACCATGGGGGAGAATAAACGGTCGAAAATTAAAAAGGAAGTGGACCTGCCCAGTCTAGGTAAATATAGGTCACTGTCAACATGGCGGATATATCTTTATAATACGACAGAGATCAATTCATGTTGTGTAGGGGTTAGTTTTGTGTGTAGTTGTATTTTATTTATTTTTGTGACTTTATTTTACAAGTATTATTTTTTTGTTTATCTGTGTGATTATTAACTTTGTTGATTTTTGTCTCTTGTTGAGCTTCAAACCACTTGCTAATTAATACAAATACATGCATCTGCAAAATAATAGTGTTTTACTATAGGATGATTAGATTAGGTCATTTTTTTCGGGTATTGATTGTGGGTGTAGCTAATTTAAGGAGAATGTTGAGTAAATTATTCAGCATTATAGTAGATTGTAGGAGGTTTTCACTAACCTGATACAGATCTATACGCCCATCGACACAGTAGATGAGGCACCGGATCTGTGCATAGTGCAGCTAAATACTGGTTTTCACTAGATAGTAATTTTTTGGAATTTTAATTATCTTCTTTGTGGTATTTTAGGAAATCGATTAGACAATTGTTTTGAACAGATAAACTTCTCTTTTGACAGAGGCGCCAATCACTGTTTTCTTAAACAACTCTTGCTACATTTACTTATTTTTAACAATATTGTATGTTATAATAAAAAGGCTGAGGATCGTTTTGCAGATTGGTTTTCAAGAAATTATTTGATATAGATAAACAGGAACTGTTAATGTGTTTATTGTATACATCCCCCCCCCCCCTAACCTTCACAATTTGAGATGATGGTCTTTCTTAACTTAGCCCTGGCTTGGTTAGTCTAGAGCCAACAACCTTTGTATTTTCATGATTTCTTAAGTTTGATGAATTTAATTGACCAACAAAATGTTCTTGCCAATAATTCAGTTTCTAAGAATTGGATGTATATAAAATTTGTTAGAGATAGTCATCAAACTCTGTGAGTCCATCAACACCTGGGCAGTAAATATGTTTACTTCTATAAGTACAAATATGTTTCAATTACATTTAAATACCTGTTTTTTTATTCCTGATGGAGAAAACCGACCCATCCTAGCATCCTATGTTGTTAAGGAATTTTAAATGATGAATGAGAAAGGAGGATTGAAGTGAATTTTATGTCAAAATAATCAAAGAAAGATCAAGACTAAAAGGCAGCCTCCAGGCAAATTCAAACACTCGTGTGTAACTGTATACTTCATTGGCAGGCTTGATGGCCCAGCTCCTTGTAACAAGACACTTGATTGGCTGATTAGTTTGATGGAAAGGAGTGAAAATTTCAGGTCATCTCATTGGCAAGGAATGTTTTTCTGAAAATTTATGAGTATGATTTATGATATCAGCTTGCTCTCCCCTTTGTAAAATGGAATTGTCTAGTTTAATACTAGGAGAGTTTTCTTAGGAAGAGAATGTTTTCGGAACATTAATATCAGCGGATAACACATACAGTGTGTAAAGACGCACTTCCTTGGTGTCATCGGTTTGCTGGTATTTGTCATATTTCATTTATCATATAAAAGTGTTTTTATCAAAAACAACAATAATGAAATGTGACGGGCCATAAAACACAATATCTATGATAAAGAAATATATATAGCTATTAAGTAAATTGAAAGGTTGCTTAAAAGCATGAAAAAAAGTACACCAGTACTATGTTTATGTGTAAAAGGAGTTACCTACCATCATTCACAAAGCAGTCTAGAGGTGCAGGACATATTATGTCTAGCATCTAATGTAATTCTAGATGAAGTAATTCTGAGCTTGCTGGCACGAAATGATGAATAGGTTTTAAATTATACTGTTGTAAGATACACACTCCGATAGATTTTCCCGACTTCATGGTTAATGGCTCCCCTTGAATTTCCACCTGCTTTCATGTCGATCAAATTCTTGAAAACATGTCCATATCTGATTAAAGCTCCCCTGTCAGTGAGAAGCTGATTTCATGCTGCGGAAAGAACCAAATATGATATTTATGTATCCGCAAACAAGAATAATTTTTTTTACAGAAAGCTTATCACTGATATTGAGGGGCTACATTACCAATCCTCTATACCACAGGCCAAGCTGAGAGCCATACACACTTGTTAACAAGTCTCGTATTCTGTTTATCACATGATGAAACAGAGATGTACAATGTTTTAAAAAATGAGATCACACTCTGTCAGATAGCCTTAGCCTCCCACACACAAAACAAGTATTTAACCAACAAATTTCAAAACAGTTTCATTATGAAATAAATACAATTCCATGACATGTAGTAATGTTACTAACAGCAACTCTCAGTAAGGTTACTAACAGCAACTCCCAGTAAGGTGACTAACAGCAACTCCCAGTAAGGTTACTAACAGCACCTCTCAGTAAGGTTACTAACAGCAACTCCCAGTAAGGTGACTAACAGCAAACCTCAGTAAGGTTACTAACAGCAACTCCCAGTAAGGTTAATAACAGCAACTCCCAGTAAGGTTACTAACAGCACCTCTCAGTAAGGTTACTAACAGCAACTCCCAGTAAGGTTTCTAACAGCAAACCTCAGTAAGGTTACTTACAGCAACTCCCAGTAAGGTTACTAACAGCAACCCTCAGTAAGGTTACTTACTGCAACTCCCAGTAAGGTTACTAACAGCAACACCCAGTAAGGTTACTAACAGCAAACCTCAGTAAGGTTACTTACTGCAACTCCCAGTAAGGTTACTAAAGGCAACTCTCAGTAAGGTTACTTACAGCAACTCCCAGTAAGGTTACTAACAGCAACTCCCAGTAAGGTTACTAACAGCAACTCCCAGTAAGGTTACTAACAGCAACTCCCAGTAAGGTTACTAACAGCAACTCCCAGTAAGGTTACTAACAGCAAACCTCAGTAAGGTTACTAACATCAACTTCTACTAAGGTTACTTACAGCATCTCTCAGTAAGGTTTCTGTTGGCAACCTTACAGCACAAAACAGATTGCATTAATATAAAAACTATAATGGGTTGATTCTGTTTGAAAACAAATATTTCCCTATAGATTAGATCCAACTTAATTTCAGGATTGTTTTATTTTTATTTTTATTTTTCTTCATAGTTTGATGAACTTCTTGTCTTGCTTTTCATCTTGAATAAACTTTTCAAGTTCATTGTATTCAATTTATCTATATTTCAGGAGATGATCTCCATGATGAAGACGATGAGAAACACAATGGAGAGGGAATGGAGAAGGCAGGACATATCCCCGTGGAGGGGGAACCAGATTTCATAGAGACCAATTGTCACTGGATAGGCTGTAACTGCGAGTATGAGACTCAGGACGAACTAGTCAAGGTACTTATACCATCATCTACATCAGCTAGCTATATTAAGATCCAATAAGCTATATTTAGATTCAGTTAGCTCACATTCAGATTCATGAAGCTTGTAATTATATTCAATTAGTCACATTTAGTTTTCTACAGCTTATTTTCAGATTCAAGAAGCTCATATTCCTGAGCCAATTTAACCTCAAATTTAAAGTAATTCAGCATAAATTCAATCAAATCACATGTATTTGGCTCATTTTGCATTCAATCAGCTAAAACTTCTCCATTTTCTACAGTATAGGGAAATCACATTTGTAAATTTCTTTAATCTTTAAGTCTATTTTTTAATTATTTTCAAAGATATTATTTCCTTTTCATTACAGCATATCAATATTGATCATATCCAAGCTAATAAGAAGTCGTTTGTATGTCGATGGGTCGAGTGTTCACGAGAGGCAAAACCATTCAAGGCTCAGTACATGTTGGTTGTACATATGCGCAGACATACGGGAGAAAAACCGCACAAGTGTACAGTAAGTATTCTCTACTTTGTCAGGGGATCACCTGTCTATAAGGGTCACACAAGTGTACAGTAAGTATTCTCTACTTTGACAGGGGGTCACCTGTCTATAAGGGTCACACAAGTGTACAGTAAGTATTCTCTACTTTGTCAGGGGTCATCTGACTATAAGAGTCACACAAGTGTACAGTAAGTATTCTCTACTTTGTCAAGGGATCACCTGTCTATAAGGGTCACACAAGTGTACAGTAAGTATTCTCTACTTTGTCAGGGGATCACCTGTCTATAAGGGTCACACAAGTGTACAGTAAGTATTCTCTACTTTGTCAGGGGGTCACCTGTCTATAAGGGTCACACAAGTGTACAGTAAGTATTCTCTACTTTGTCAGGGGTCATCTGACTATAAGAGTCACACAAGTGTACAGTAAGTATTCTCTACTTTGTCAAGGGATCACCTGTCTATAAGGGTCACACAAGTGTACAGTAAGTATTCTCTACTTTGTCAGGGGACATCTGACTATAAGAGTCACACAAGTGTACAGTAAGTATTCTCTACTTTGTCAAGGGATCACCTGTCTATAAGGGTCACACAAGTGTACAGTAAGTATTCTCTACTTTGTCAAGGGATCACCTGTCTATAAGGGTCACACAAGTATACAGTAAGTATTCTCTACTTTGTCAGGTGGTCACCTGTCTATAAGGGTCACACAAGTGTATAGTAAGTATTCTCTACTTTGTCAGGGGTCATCTGTCTATAAGGGTCACACAAGTGTACAGTAAGTATTCTCTACTTTGTCAGGGGTCACCTGTCTATAAGGGCCACACAAGTTACAGTAAGTTTTCTCTACTTTGTCAGGGGTCACCTGTCTATAAGGGTCACACAAGTGTATAGTAAGTATTCTCTACTTTGTCAGGGGTCACCTGTCTTTAAGGGTCACACAAGTGTACAGTAAGTATTCTCTACTTTGTCAGGGGATCACCTGTATATAAGGGTCACACAAGTGTACAGTAAGTATTCTCTACTTTGTCAAGGGATCACCTGTCTATAAGGGTCACACAAGTATACAGTAAGTATTCTCTACTTTGTCAGGGGGTCATCTACATATGTTCAATGTATTAGCCAATTTCATTGTTGTATTCTTATTATGGTAGCGTCTTAATATAATTTTTCTCAATAAATAGAACCCTGAGAATTGAAAAAAAACAATTTTTGACAATTTTTATTATTATTTTGTTTACAGTTTGAGGGATGTAATAAAGCTTATTCTCGGTTAGAAAACTTGAAGACACATCTGCGCTCACATACGGGAGAGAAACCATACATGTGTGAATACCCAGGCTGTACGAAAGCTTTCAGCAACGCCTCGGACCGAGCCAAGCATCAAAATCGTACTCACTCAAACGCAGTAAGTACTAGATTCTTCTTCTGCAGAGGTGGACAAAACATCTATACAGAATAGGTTGCATTTTGACTTAAATTTTAAACTATTTCTGTCAGGAATGATTTGTGTCATCATTTCAGAAACAACCAACATCAATTTAACATAATATTACATGGATTTGCAACAGTAAAACCCTCATAATCTATAATTGGTCAAGACCAAACAGTCTTAGCTCTCAGGATAACAGAAATCTCGGGGATATTTGAATTATACAAATTCTTCTGTATTTATCAAAGTCTCTTCCAATTTTTACATTTATAAAGGCTGAAAGCATCTATGTAACTGTAAATGGTATTGACTTGTTGTCACCAGAAACCCTACGTGTGTAAAGCAATGGGATGTACAAAGCGTTACACTGACCCCAGCTCGCTACGGAAACATGTGAAAACTGTTCACGGTCCAGACTTCTACGCAAACAAGAAACACAAAGGAGACGGCTGTAAACAGGAGAGGAATATGGAATCAGACCAGGTAAATATGGAATCAGACCAGGTAAATATGGAATCGGTCCAGGTAAATATGGAATCAGACCAGGTAAATATGGAATCAGTCTAGGTAATGTTTGCTCTTTTAATATTTGGTAAAACATTCAATCTCAAAGAGAGCTCAAACACCTACCGTCTAATACAATTACAGGGGGATCGAGATCCAATGTCCAATCAACGGTAGTCTCCATAGAAGTTCAGCATCTCCAAGTTGATGGATTCTTTAAATAGAATCACTAGTCCGGCCATAGAACAATAGCATCACTAGTCCAGCCATAGAACAATAGAATCACTAGTCCGGCCATAGAACAATAGAATCACTAATGAGAAGAGATGACCATGACAACATCCACTGGGACATCAGCAAGTTTAATCCAGTGTTTACATGTTTCAGAACAACATACAATTTTCAAAATATATATTACAATTAGCTTTTTGGTGTAAGGGAGATAACTCTACTATAATTTTCTGCTGCAGGATCAAGACAAAAAGGATGATAACAGCACAAAGAAAATGGAGGAGTGCCTTACTGTCACACCACTACATGCTGCCATGTCAGGGGAGAGGAGGCGGTCACAAGTAAGTATGGGATGGGTGGAGGAAAGGAGGCCGTCAAAATTATGTTTGAGTGGGGTAGGAAAAAGGAGGATCTGTATAGGGAGGATGGGGTAACATGTGATTATGGGTAAGGGAGAGGACATGGTTACAGATATGTAGGGGTAGTGGGCACAGGCAAGTGAGAGAAGGCACTTATAGCTATGTAGGGGTAGTGGTCACAGGCAAGTGAGAGAAGGCACTTATAGATATGTAGGGGTAGTGGGCACAGGCAAGTGAGAGAAGGCACTTATAGATATGTAGGGGTAGTGGGCACAGGCAAGTGAGAGAAGGCACTTATAGATATGTAGGGGTAGTGGGCACAGGCAAGTGAGAGAAGGCACTTATAGATATGTAGGGGTAGTGGGCACAGGCAAGTGAGAGAAGGCACTTATAGATATGTAGGGGTAGTGGGCACAGGCAAGTGAGAGAAGGCACTTATAGATATGTAGGGGTAGTGGGCACAGGCAAGTGAGAGAAGGCACTTATAGATATGTAGGGGTAGTGGGCACAGGCAAGTGAGAGAAGGCACTTATAGATATGTAGGGGTAGTGGGCACAGGCAAGTGAGAGAAGGCACTTATAGATATGTAGGGGTAGTGGGCACAGGCAAGTGAGAGAAGGCACTTATAGATATGTAGGGGTAGTGGGCACAGGCAAGTGAGAGAAGGCACTTATAGATATGTAGGGGTAGTGGGCACAGGCAAGTGAGAGAAGGCACTTATAGATATGTAGGGGTAGTGGGCACAGGCAAGTGAGAGAAGGCACTTATAGATATGTAGGGGTAGTGGGCACAGGCAAGTGAGAGAAGGCACTTATAGATATGTAGGGGTAGTGGGCACAGGCAAGTGAGAGAAGGCACTTATAGATATGTAGGGGTAGTGGGCACAGGCAAGTGAGAGAAGGCACTTATAGATATGTAGGGGTAGTGGGCACAGGCAAGTGAGAGAAGGCACTTATAGATATGTAGGGGTAGTGGGCACAGGCAAGTGAGAGAAGGCACTTATAGATATGTAGGGGTAGTGGGCACAGGCAAGTGAGAGAAGGCACTTATAGATATGTAGGGGTAGTGGGCACAGGCAAGTGAGAGAAGGCACTTATAGATATGTAGGGGTAGTGGGCACAGGCAAGTGAGAGAAGGCACTTATAGATATGTAGGGGTAGTGGGCACAGGCAAGTGAGAGAAGGCACTTATAGATATGTAGGGGTAGTGGGCACAGGCAAGTGAGAGAAGGCACTTATAGATATGTAGGGGTAGTGGGCACAGGCAAGTGAGAGAAGGCACTTATAGATATGTAGGGGTAGTGGGCACAGGCAAGTGAGAGAAGGCACTTATAGATATGTAGGGGTAGTGGGCACAGGCAAGTGAGAGAAGGCACTTATAGATATGTAGGGGTAGTGGGCACAGGCAAGTGAGAGAAGGCACTTATAGATATGTAGGGGTAGTGGGCACAGGCAAGTGAGAGAAGGCACTTATAGATATGTAGGGGTAGTGGGCACAGGCAAGTGAGAGAAGGCACTTATAGATATGTAGGGGTAGTGGGCACAGGCAAGTGAGAGAAGGCACTTATAGATATGTAGGGGTAGTGGGCACAGGCAAGTGAGAGAAGGCACTTATAGATATGTAGGGGTAGTGGGCACAGGCAAGTGAGAGAAGGCACTTATAGATATGTAGGGGTAGTGGGCACAGGCAAGTGAGAGAAGGCACTTATAGATATGTAGGGGTAGTGGGCACAGGCAAGTGAGAGAAGGCACTTATAGATATGTAGGGGTAGTGGGCACAGGCAAGTGAGAGAAGGCACTTATAGATATGTAGGGGTAGTGGGCACAGGCAAGTGAGAGAAGGCACTTATAGATATGTAGGGGTAGTGGGCACAGGCAAGTGAGAGAAGGCACTTATAGATATGTAGGGGTAGTGGGCACAGGCAAGTGAGAGAAGGCACTTATAGATATGTAGGGGTAGTGGGCACAGGCAAGTGAGAGAAGGCACTTATAGATATGTAGGGGTAGTGGGCACAGGCAAGTGAGAGAAGGCACTTATAGATATGTAGGGGTAGTGGGCACAGGCAAGTGAGAGAAGGCACTTATAGATATGTAGGGGTAGTGGGCACAGGCAAGTGAGAGAAGGCACTTATAGATATGTAGGGGTAGTGGGCACAGGCAAGTGAGAGAAGGCACTTATAGATATGTAGGGGTAGTGGGCACAGGCAAGTGAGAGAAGGCACTTATAGATATGTAGGGGTAGTGGGCACAGGCAAGTGAGAGAAGGCACTTATAGATATGTAGGGGTAGTGGGCACAGGCAAGTGAGAGAAGGCACTTATAGATATGTAGGGGTAGTGGGCACAGGCAAGTGAGAGAAGGCACTTATAGATATGTAGGGGTAGTGGGCACAGGCAAGTGAGAGAAGGCACTTATAGATATGTAGGGGTAGTGGGCACAGGCAAGTGAGAGAAGGCACTTATAGATATGTAGGGGTAGTGGGCACAGGCAAGTGAGAGAAGGCACTTATAGATATGTAGGGGTAGTGGGCACAGGCAAGTGAGAGAAGGCACTTATAGATATGTAGGGGTAGTGGGCACAGGCAAGTGAGAGAAGGCACTTATAGATATGTAGGGGTAGTGGTCACAGGCAAGTGAGAGAAGGCACTTATAGATATGTAGGGGTATTGGGCACAGGCAAGTGAGAGAAGGCACTTATAGATATGTAGGGGTAGTGGGCACAGGCAAGTGAGAGAAGGCACTTATAGATGAATAGGGTATTTTCAATATTACTCTTGGTAATACTTCCCAGCTCTAATAGATACAAGAATGTCTGTATTTCTTTGCTTGGAATCATTGCACAACATAAAAATAAATGATTTAATAGTTAGTAGACAGACAAACTTTTACATTGTATTTTGAACTAGTAAGATTGTACATGAAATAAAACAAATCTACAAGGTATATTTCTGTTTACAGGACAATGTTGGTAACACTTTATCACAGCAGCAGCCGTCGCCCCAGAGCAGTCCCGAGGTGAATGTCACCAACTCCATACAGCCGGATATAATAGAGGAACATGTTGGGTCCGGCACTCAGGTTACTCTGGAAGAAGAAGTGGACATCCCTGAACCAGAGGAGGCTGATGTAGGTCTACAGTATACGTATATACTGCTCTATTGTATTAACTGTGTTGTTTTACACTATTCAGAGTTGTCACTCTCCCATATGTTGAGAATCTGCTATGAATTTGCGTCCATAATAATATGGTTCTGCTGTATATGTCAAGCTAACAATGAATGAACATAGTCAGCTTCCACATCAAAAAATGTTTCTGTGGTTAACTGTATCATTGTATGTCGACAGGTGCCGGGAGGCGGGACAGGGACAGTGATCGCCCGTAACAACCGTCTCAATGTGGCTCATCAGAACCGTCTCAAAGGGAAAATGGTTGGGAAAAACAATTCCAACTTACCTCAGATTCCTGGTAATAACAGTAAGTACCCAGTTATTAGGTTTATCACTGCAGTGTCATCTTTGTTGTGTCAGTCTACCCAGCTGTAAAAATAGGTACAAACATTCTGGGAAGTATTGTTTTGAAAGACTGATGTCCTCTTAAAGGGATGTAAATATATTTTCAGCTTCTAGCACTACAAAAACTTGATTGAGCTCCACTTCTATGACATTTATTTTGGCTCAATAGGACTCTTTTTAATCCAGATCTTATATTTTACTTTAATTAAGGACACACATCACAATGTACTATTGATCTTAAGTAACTTTATATCCTGTTTAAATTTGACTTTCAAAGATACAATATTAATATTTTTCCCCCCAGATAATCGGATCAACAGCCAGACATCACTAACAGATATGTCAAACAAGACTTCTCAAGTTAAAAATCCACAACTCAAGAGAATCATGGATCTCAATGGTAAGTAGACTGATAGCAATTGTATTAGCCCTCAGTATGTTCTACAATTCATCCACTTTTTCAAGTGGAAAGATGATGTCTTGCATAAATTCATACAAATTTCTTAATTTTTGTCAATTACTTCACATTTTTAAAAGGATTAAATTGTGCATCATTGTGTTTCATGTCCATAGTGAAAGCAATAGGTACAGTATTTAGATAAGTGATCACGTTTTGGAAGTGGGAAAATGATTGACATAATTTCAGAAATCATGTCACATTTACTGCCTAGTTTACAAAAATTTGTATCTGCAGTTAGTTAAAATTGTGTCCCATAAGATCAAAATCATATAAATATTTTTCCTGTACGCTGTTTCCATCTGCTCTAGGTCATGGGGACAAGCCATTGCCAGGTTACCTGGGAGGAAGTCGCCGTGACAGCAATACAAGTACAATCAGCTCCTATCTCAGTAGTATGAGATCGGATGCCAGTCCGTGTTTCCCATTTGGCAGCAAATTCTCGAGTCGGCGATCGAGTGAAGCCTCACAGTTCAGCGAACGTCTCAGCATTACAAACTCTCCTTACGAGTATGACATTACGGGGAATATACCACATCATGGCCCACATTGTGGTTCTAGTCGACGGTCCAGCGAGGCCAGTAACATCAGTAATGTAGCCGCACAGCTACAGAAAGCACATCTTGGTAGCAACCCCAGCCTCATAGTTCAGTCCCAAGCCATGCCTCTACGTAGTCCCTCCAGTAAGTATTCCAGCGAGCGGCTGGCACGATTCTTGGCTGCTCGGAATGATTTGGATGGTGCACGAACAAGTACGCCTTGTCGCACACCACTACCTCACGAAATCCCCAACAGGGATGTGCGCAGGTACAGTGACCCCGTGCGAACTCTTGACCCCAACTTCAGTGTACTGAAGAGACTACAAAGGTTTCATAGTTTAAATATGATGAAACCCCTCCCTGTGCCTCAGTCCATGAAAAGTCTGTTGAGCAAGACTGGGTCAAATAACACGTTCCATTCTTCAAGGAGTAGTATTATGACAGATCATAGTCTTGCAGAAAATGAGGAATGGTCACCTGGTGGTCAAAATGACGGAAGTATGGACACAGACATTGAGGCAGCGCTCATGGAGAAAATGTTGGAGGATAATGAGGATATGATTATACCAGATGATATGAGGAGATTCTTAAATGAAAGGTATGGAAATCTGTTAGGGGTAGATTCTGTGGTACCTGAGAATGATGAACAGCCAATGACGAGGGGCAACAATGTTCCCAACTCAAATCAAGATGTTAGGTCAATGGAATCGTACTCAAATCAAGCAACCCCCATGCCAGATAATATGAATGACATGCAGCACTCTCCTGGTTACTATGGAAACCAAGGAGGAATGAACCCATCACAACAGCAAGGCATGGCATTCAACAATGGAGGGAACACCCAACAATTCAATCAGGGACAAATGTGTAGTGGTGGCCCGATGCCACAAAACATGCAGCAACCAATGCCACCCAATATGGGACAGGGTGGCATGCCCAATCAGCAGGGCTTGCCACCAAACATGCAGGTGAATCAGATGTGGCCTCAGGGTTGTCCACCTAATTATAACAATATGCCACCAGGAATGCAAGGTAACAACCCCTCACAGTTACCTCAGGGACAGAGTGGCAACATGATGTCACAAAACATGCCACCACCTCAAACAAGTGGCAACATGATGCAACCACCTGTGAGTGGTGGTATGCAACCTCCATCAAAGGGTGGCCAGCAGATGATGCAGTCACACCAAGCCCAGACAGGAATCCCTATGATGAATAATCATATACCACACCCTCCTGGTAGCCAGCAGATGGCACAGGGGGTGTCAATGCCACCAGGTGGTCCGATGGCTCCGCAACAACGAAACATGGGACCTATGCCAAATATGCAACATGGGAATCGAGTGATGAACAACATGAATGGTGGCAACATGAACCAGTGGCAGGGGAGTAATAACGGACAGAGTGGCATGAGCCCTATGCAGCAGGGGCAGATGCCACAAGGTCCAATGCCACAGCAGCAGTACATGCCTCACCCACCCAACATGAACAAGCAGCAAGGCATGCAGTCGAACATGTCTCCAAACATGTCTCCAAACATGCCGCCCTCAAACATGCAGCCTATGCCACCCAACATGCAGCAAAGTATGCCACCCAACATGCAGCATGCACCGAGGCCACCACCATCAAGTAAACAGGAGCGCGACAGTCCACAAGTTCAAGTTCCCCATATCAGCACATCACAGATTCCATCTAAAAACAAGGCAGCCGGTCGTAATCACATGATCATGCGTCAACATCAACATCAGATGATGGTCAATCAGAACATGTATAACAACAATCAGATGTACCCACCACCGATGGGCAACATGATGGAAGGCTACGGAGGCAACATGTACAATAACATGGGACAAAATAACATGGTCATGCCCCCTATGTACCCCCAACAGAACATGAACATGGCCCCTCATCCCCCACAAGGGCCTCAACCCAAACCTGGGGGTCAACAACCTCAGCCCCCACCGATGTCCCAACAGCAACACAATCAGCAAGTCAAACCAAACATTTATCAACAACAGAATGCCTCCCAGCAGCCCCCTACATCCGGGGGTGCATACCCAAACCCCCTTGAAATGTCCCCAGGGTGCAATCAAGTCACAAGCTCGACAGATCGCAAGGAAATCACTGCTCCGCCCATTGAGGAATTCATGGAGAACATTAATTCCATTTCCTCAGAAAATCTCTTGGATAATATCAGTTCAATATCTACGGAGAACATCAATAATAATATGTATACGCCTACTGCCATGAGTCAAAGATCTGCATCTCAAACATCATCACGCTATAATCCACAGTCATTGCCCGCCAATAACATGGTAGTGAACGATATGAGCTCAGTGTTGACACAGCTAGCCGAGGAGAATAAATACCTAAGTATGCGTCACTGATGATAATTGTGGAACTATTTGTGTTACCGTTTGTGTAAAGTTCTCCACTGGATGTTTTGACCATTTCTTCTGGACACTAATTGGAATTAAGTATAGAAGTATTGGCATATCATTGCTAAAGTGTGTCATCAACTCCAGTTTAGTTTCTCAAAAATACAAAAAGTATGACTTTGAAGAAATGTTACATATTTTCAAAGCTTTGATAGAGACTGACATTTCATAGTTCATTTTCTTCATCATCATAATTGTGCCAGGATTAGTGAATTTTTACAATCATACAGATTTCTGTGAATTCTAGGATAGTAATCAAGTATGATTGACAGGTGCATGAAGATATATATATTATGTGACTAGTGAAACTGGAAGTTCAAAAGTGCTAAATATCATACATGTATATTCTCATAGTTCTCACCCAAGTGAGGTTTTATCATCTGTGGAAGTTATTGTGTGTCTGGTATACACAAGTGTGGTGTCGTTTATACACTCTGGAGGAGAAAATAATCTCAGTTGTTTTGCTCAGTGCTAGCATTGTGATTTTTATGTCACAGTGACCTACTTACATGTAAAGTGACCTATATTGTATATTTGTTGATGAACTATTATAAATCTGTGTATTGTTTAATATCGGTTAAAATGTAAAATTATGAACAAATTTTTAAACAAGATACATATGTATGTTTTTGAAGCAGTGTATTTACTTATCTACTCTTAAAGGGAAAAAACTCAAGCACAGGAAGTAAAGATTTATAATATGTGATTATAAATATACACCAATAAAACAGCTTCCGTATGATTGTTTCTTAATGTCTGGTTAAGTGCTTACCACTTTTGGAGACAAGTATATATTTATCTTTCATATACATATCTTTGATTTAAAAGTAGATTTGATTCTAGAATGTGAATTAGGATTATTGTGTACTCTTTCCCAGTGTAACTGGTGATTCTAAAAATAAAGCACTGTTTTCTTTCAAAAAGATAAGGTGTGAAGCTAATGTGAAATTTTGAGAGATTTGAGCTTAATAAGTGTTCTGTATATACAGTACATAGGTCTAATGATGATCTCCACATGACTAATTCCATCACCTCATCTTGTATGTTTAAACTGTTTCCCTCTTGATTTAACGTGACATTCAAAGTTGTGTAGTTAATATCAGGACAATAACTGACAATACAAGGCTATATCAGGACAACAACTGACAATACAAAGCTGTATCACGACAATAACTGACAATACAAATCTGTATCAGGACAATAACTAACAAAACAAGGCGATATCAGGACAATAACTGACAATACAAGGCCGTATCGGGACAATAACTGACAATACAAGCCTGTATCAGGACAATAACTAACAAAACAAGTCTATATCAGGACAATAACTAACAAAACAAGTCTATATCAGGACAATAACTGACGATACAAGGCTGTATCAGGAAAATAACTGACAATACAAGGCTGGATCAGGACAATAACTGACAAAACAAGGCTATATCAGGACGATAACTGACAATACAAGGCTATATCAGGACAACAACTGACAATACAAAGCTGTATGAGGACAATAACTCACAATACAAGGCTATATCAGGACAATAACTAACAAAACAAGTCTATATCAGGACAATAACTAACAAAACAAGTCTATATCAGGACAATAACTAACAAAACAAGGCCATATCAGGACAATAACTGGCAATACAAGGCTGTATCAGTACAATAACTGACAATACAAATCTGTATCAGGACAATAACTGACGATACAAGGCTGTATCAGGAAAATAACTGACAATACAAGGCTGTATCAGGACAATAACTGACAATACAAGGCTGTATTAAGGATAAATAATGTGCATTTCCTCTCCACAACAGTTCCAAGCAAAATACCTGTGAAGTACATTTAATGAAAAATAATTAGGACTTAAAAGTTTAATTGATAAATTTAACAGATACACATGTATAGGCGAATCAATGAAAAGGAATTCTTCTTACACAAACTAGGAAGTGTAAGGGAGATTAAACACAAATCCTGGAGTGTAAGAGTAACACTCTCCCACAAACCAAGAAGTGTAAGGGAGATTATACACAAATCCTGGAGTGTAATAATAACACTCTCACACAAACCAAAAAGTGTAAGGAAGCTTACTATTACAGAAATGAAAAGTTGTAATTACATTTTCAAGAGGTTAAATGTATTTCTTTAAAAAAAATGGAGTTGAGAGGACTGGTTGATGAAATAAGAAATAGCTCTGGTGTTATTGGTGCTTTACATTAATGTTTTTCTTATATTTTACTTCAGTTCTCATCAATGTGCCTTATTTAGCAATATATATCCTGAATTAAAACCTTGTGTTTCAAACAAAATAATGGAAGTTTTTCTGTAGCTTTAATTTGTTTCCTCATGTTAGCCCACCATAACATGCCTTAAGTATAATGAAAGTGCTATACTTCTGTTATAAATGGAAGTCACTGTTATCTGTCGAGGGGAATGGTAGGATTACAACTTCTGTCAGTACATTCGTAGAAACAGTTGGTGCATGGTAGACTTTGTATACAGTTGACAATAGAATGAGATTTTATTTACTAAACGAGAATTTAGTTTTACTATTTTATTTTTATCCTTAAAATATCTTAGATTGTAATTAATGTCCACTGATTTTATTGGACATTCTAATACTCAGTTAAGCTTCAGTTAACGCATTTACAAAGAATAGCTCTTTTAAGAGTTATTCCCCTTCGACCTATCTTTATCTATAAAGTTTTATTTGAAATATGAAACATTATGAAATGATATTTTAAAGACAAATTTGTCATTCAATCAGTTTTATCCTATTTTCCATGTTTTATTGACTTTCCTGAGGGTAATTGTTTTTGTTTGTTTAAAAGTTAATTCTTAATAAACTGCATAGTGCTATATATTTTTATGTAATTTTACTGTATAGCATTTGAATTTTGCTTGGTTAAACTTTCCAGAGTAACATGCAGGATTTTCAAAATCATGGAGTCAATTTTCATTGTTTCAACATCATGTAACACTTAACAATCAAAGGTCCTAACTGACCAGCTATCAGAAGGACAATTACTCATTCACCCCTGAAGACACATTTGAACTCTTCCAATTCAAATGTTGGAATAGTTCATTATAAAATTGCAGGGGTGAATGAGTTAACATTGCGTGGTGTATGTTTTGTAAGCATTATCACACTGTTATCAATAGGGTTGATCGCCTCTGTGAAATCTAAGTGTTATACAGCATTAGAAGTTTAGGAGACCAATGCTATACTTAGATCCTAGATCAGTCAGATATTAGAAATAAAATTTCAACCATACTGTATTTCCTTCAGAGAAACAATGATATGTTATGTGTACTGTAGATTACTTGTCATATTTTTGTTTTCATGGAATAAAAATAAATTTAGAATAAATTGTTTATATTCGACTGCATGTTCATTGTATATAAAAAACCACATATTTCCATCATACTT
Organism: Mizuhopecten yessoensis; assembly: GCF_002113885.1. Taxonomy (NCBI): domain Eukaryota; kingdom Metazoa; phylum Mollusca; class Bivalvia; order Pectinida; family Pectinidae; genus Mizuhopecten; species Mizuhopecten yessoensis. The sequence goes on along the minus strand of NW_018404831.1, from coordinate 168,211 downwards.
GTCAAGTTCATAGTAATTTCTATACCATGTTTCCGTCCACGTTTCCAGCCTTTGATGTATTCGACTATTTCACTTTACACTTTAAAGACAAATCCTGTTAAATTTTCATTTTAAAGTCAAAACACACATTCTTCATTTTTTTTTTTTTTTTTTTCATCCATCTAGAAAACTTTTATTTTAAAAAAAATGTGTTTTAATATAAGTTTTTCTGAATAAACTTCATCAAGAGACCTGGTCTAGTACTACATCCTGAACTGTGTATTGTGCAGCTCCAAATATATCAAAATAGTCAAATATCTTCCAAGGTTCAGTGGTTCAAAGCAAAGTCAGACATTCACAGAAATTTGTTAAGTTTTATCATTTTTGTCAAATATGTTAAGTCCCCATAGTTTTTGGTTCATGCTCACTGGAATCTTAATACATCAACTGCATTTAGGTATGAAAACTATAGTTTACTCGAGAATAACGAAATCTTTTACCCCTTTAGGGGTGAGATAGGAGAACCCTCAGGGGAAGATTCTGAAGTTGGCAAACACTCAGCAAGCCTTGTGTTTGCCAAGTTAAGAATCCGAGTTTCTCCACATTTCACCTCAAGGGTGTGGATGATTCTTTTTCTCCTGCCTTGTTAACTCTGTTACATTAGGCAATGATGACGTCACACTCTCAATGCATTGTTGACGTGATGTTAATTAATATTGGCTTGAAGTCATTGTATTCTTGACAGGAAGTCATACAATGAACTTGTTTGGACTGGGGAATCCCCCAACTCAACCCTAAGGTGGACTGGGGAATCCCCCAACTCAACCCGAAGGTGAGACAATCATTTCTCTTACCCTGGACATGTGTATCCACACTATTATTATCTTGCATACTAGACCGAGATATCTGCATTTCCGGCGGTGCTGGAAAGTTCTATCCGACACACGGGTATAGATCGCTTACACGCGCGACTGGCGGTGGGATTTTAGTGACCTTTTCGGGTCACGCTTTTGTTCGGGACATCATTTTATGACGTTTTGGGGTCAGTCAGGGTCATTGACGTGATTAACAATTGTCATCCGTGCTGCATATGCAAATGAGAAACGGCAGACAGTTTACAACTTTACTAGAAGAGCAGCTGTTTTTACGGGTTTAAGGTAATAAGCAAGAAATAGAATCCATCCCTCATGTGAGGTAAGGATAAGGTTATTCAAACCCTCAGGATAAAATATTAAGCAAAAGACCTTCGGCAAAGCATTGGATCTCCTGCTCAATATTTTATCCCTTGGGTTTGAATAACCTTATCCATACCTCACGTCAGGGATGGATTCTATTAATCTCGCACCAGGAAAGGTATAGGTATCCACATAGCAACAAGTGTGGTCACAAGTAAAATTCAAAATATAATGTTCACATGACTGAGAAGTTGACCAACCTTGCTTTGAACGACTGAATCTTGACTGGAAAGAGTGGAACTAAGTTGTAATGTAGTCATACAACATCTTGTTACTGTATGTATATTTTAGCATTTATCCTATTTGTATGTGTGCCCTTTGTCCAAAGGTGCTTCCTACCCTGGGTTAACAAGAAGTGGGGTTCTGTAAAGACAGTTGCTATAGCAACAGCCTCTAGGGGAGATAACTACATTTGTTAAGAAATAGATAGCACACCAATAAATTGGAGCAAATCATTATTGAAATATTTCATTATTTTCTAAGTGAATTAGAAACTTATGTAATTGTTCAAATGTTCACTGCTTGATTTAATGTTATAAGATAATTTGAATTTGAAACTTATATAATAGTTCAAATATTCACTGCTTGATTTTATGTTATAAAATAATAATAAAAACAGTTGATTATATTTCTTTCCTGAGCTTAGACAACTGTTGCAGTATGTATCGACAAAGTTAAGTAGTTTATGTCACGTTAACAGAAACATATAGGATGATATATTTCATTAGAAAAAAGAAAGTAGAATACAATTTACTGGTGTGCTACCTAAGTGTATGTCCTAGACAGATATAGCTTGCCCTTTGCAAATCTATGCAAATTAGAAGAGCTATGCAAATAGGCTTTGTGATTCATATGTAATTAATGAACTGACATTTACTCATATTTACACATTATTTCATATCTACTGTATGCTATATTTTGCAAAGACAAAACATATTTTTGTACCACATAATGTTCTGGTACCAAGTACATCATATAAATAACATTGTTTTAGGTGTCATACAAATGTAAATATACTATGTGCAACCAACAACACGTCTGTCTTTTTGTTATTTGTTAGTTAAGTCATGTGAAACTCTAACGATGTTGGTGTCACTCATTGAGCAAATTTATTTGGTAACAGGTACATGACATAACTATAACCCAAACCAGAAAATATAAAAAGGGGGCAAAACAATAAGAGAATACCAAAATGTGATCAAAACGATAATTTCAACCTAAAAGTCAACAAAACTAGGACTCAAATAGAGACCATTGAAAAAGTACAAGAAGACCAGGAGGTCCGGAAGGGTAAGCGTCTTCTGCTTCATCAACGACATTGGCAGTGTAAAGTAGGTCAATTCTTACCAATGTCACGTAACTCAGAGCGAGAACCGATGTCGTGACAACAACAAAAACATGACACATTTTCCGAGCATGATCAAAAATATCCACCTTGCATAGCACAAGGAATATTTCTGATAGTGAGCGACCATAAAACTTCCTTATATACTTCATAAGCATCCAAAGGCAATACGAAACGACAATGAGAATTCAAGGAGAGGCATCAAAACGGATTTAATGAGGTAGACCCACACAAAAAGAAAGAACGAAACCAGGTATTAATTATATATGCCAACATATCTAATGTCCACCATTAATTCCATGAAACAAAATGTTCACTAGTGATCTTAGGCACTGGAAGAAAACAACAAAGCAATACAACAATGTCAACAAAACCATAAATCGAACTCAAAATCTATAAAACTATTGCAAAATATGAACAAAAGAATGATTGACATGGAGACCTTTCAAAAGTGTACCAGGTGTTCCGGAAGGGTAAGCGTCCTCTTCTTCATTGACGGCAGCCACCATATAAACCTAGATCATATACAAATAATGGCACGTCCTCACATCGGTTACTCGGGTAGTGACAACGAAACCATAATAAAAACCATCAACCTTCATACCACAAGGAGAAAGCATGGTTTCCCTAGATGAAAGCATAATGACAACCGTAAAATGTGTGCATAATCTTCACCAGTCTACATATTTCGAAGCCATGAGTTGTAAGTTTGTCCGTCAGAAGTCGACGTTTTTCCACAAAGTCATGATTTTCGGAGCAAGCTCTTGAATATGAAATCAACTAAGGCAGGTACAGTTGGGATGTTATTATCAAGAAAGGGAATATTACCATTGTAAAAACAAAATCGTCCCGCTTATAGCTTAAAGTAAGCCGTGCATGTTAGTCATGTTGAAATTAAATATTCAGGGAGGTTGCTGATTTCAAGTTCAGTAGGTTATATACGATCGATTTGTTCAATACATTTCTAGTTATTTAAAGACAGCACATCTTCAATAAATGTTAATGACAGAATCAGGCCAATATTTCCCATTTAAAACATTTAGGTATATGTGAGGTTAATGAAACTCAAGGTCAGCTAGAATTCTCCTAATGGACGCGAGGGTGCTTTCCCGTGGATGGAACTCTAAACAAGGTAAGTACAATTCAGCAGCGTAAAAAGACTTAAGAAACCTGAATTAACATCTCAATAATCAGCTTGATTTATCTATCCATAAAAATACTAGTACCAACAATAATCACGGGAAATAAAGTTGACATATTAGCGTCATAAACTGGTGATGCTGAAAAATTGCTTTCTTGAAAATCACCTTTCTTTTTACATAGTTGGTAGTAAGTTGACCATAATTGTCATGCTGTATGTAAGTGTCATAGTTAGTAAGGTTAGTGTAGGTTAAATGTCGTAGAGGTTGAAGACCTTTATTGTGTTACTGTAGGCTTATGTTAAAGAGATTGTTAGTGAGAGGACCGTTATTGTCGTACTGTTCGTAAATATTATAGTGTTTGTTAGTGAGGTGACCGTTATTGTCGTACTGTTAGTAAATAGCATAGAGTTTGGTAGTGATGAGACCGTTATTGTCGTACTGTTAGTAAATGTCATAGAGTTTGGTAGTTAGGTGACCGTTATTGTCGTACTGTTAGTAAATATCAAAGAGTTTGGTAGTTAGGTGACCGTTATTGTCGTACTGCTAGTAAATAGCATAGATTTTGATATTGAGGTGACCGTTATTGTCGTACTGTTAGTAAATATCATAGAGTTTGGTAGTTAGGTGACCATTTTTGTCGTACTGTTAGTAAATATCATAAAGTTTGGTAGTGATGAGACCGTTATTGTCGTACTGTTAGTAAATATCATAGAATTTGGTAGTGATGAGACCGTTATTGTCGTACTGTTAGTAAATATTATAGAGTTTGGTAGTGATGAGACCATTATTGTCATACTGTTAGTAAATATCATAGAGTTTCGTAGTGAGGTGACCGTTATTGTCGTACTGTTAGTAAATATCATAGAGTTTGGTATTGAGGTGACCGTTATTGTCGTACTGTTAGTATATAGCATAGAGTTTGGTAGTTAGGTGACCCTTATTGTCGTACTGCTAGTAAATTTCATAGAGTTTGGTAGTGATGAGACTGTTATTGTCGTACTGTTAGTAAATATCATAGAGTTTGGTAGTGATGTGACCGTTATTGTCGTACTATTTGTAAATATCATAGAATTTGGTAGTTAGGTGACCGTTATTGTCGTACTGTTAGTAAATAGCATAGAGTTTGGTAGTTAGGTGACCGTTATTGTCGTACTGCTAGTAAATTTCATAGAGTTTGGTAGTGATGAGACCGTCATTGTCATACTGTCAGTAAATATCATAGAGTTTGGTAGTGATGAGACCGTCATTGTCATACTGTCAGTAAATATCATAGAGTTTGGTAGTGATGAGACCGTCATTGTCATACTGTCAGTGAATTCATAGCGTGTCATTGGTGCCCTGTAGCTATATTAACGTTGTTACATAGTTAGCCCCGGAAACATATAGCTACTCAGCAAAACTCGGCAACTTTGCGACAGCTTAATCACTATATACTGTCAGAAATATCAAAACACATTATCCCCTAAATCTATTAACAACTGTCAGAAGAATTCTTTTTGGCGTGACGTCACCACTAATGGAGACTTGTATAACCTCGACCTTTAGTTCAGGTCTGACAAGGTCAACTGATAAAAACAACTTATCTCCGAGTCACCATTCTTTACGTGCACATTTGTCTTGGTAGAGTTGAGGTCTTGTCACCTTTTTATTGCATCTCTTAATTTTTAAATATTTAAAATGTATGTGATATTGATATTTGTTTTATTTATCACGGCAATGAAAGGCGAGGCGGTAACTGAAAAAGATTTTCAGGATCTTCAAAATCAGATGATGACTCTGAAAAACATTTTCCAGCATATGGTAAGCGAGTTCGGAGGTCTTCGCCAGCAACACTCGCGGTTGGAATATCGATACCAAACTCTTTCGGAGGAAATAAGAAACATCAGGTAAATGTTAATTGAGTACCAATAAAAGGGAAGTTAAATGGCATTATTAGTAACGTAAAATATTCAACATAACCCAACAACGAGTTATTATCAATAAAAAAGGTATATTTCTCAATTCTACAGACGGATTCCAGGTGATTTAAGCCAACCCGACGAATTAAGGGATTGTCAGACCCCCAAAAGTTTGACAGAAACGGAAAGAAGCACGTCCAGAAACACACGTGACTGAGGATTTACATTATTTTATAGTCTGTAGAGGTCACAAGTTCATAATTGGAATAATATTAATATTACATTATTGCATACAATATCGGAAGCAGTGCCAAATTTTATAGCAACTAAGAATATATTTGAGACAAATACCCCCCCCCCCCCCATAGTAAAATCTGAAACGCTTATAATAAGTAACATTTATATTTGAAAAACATAATGATATTGGTCTTTTCTATAGTTACTCAGGGTCACAAAGGAGAGAAAGGTGACACTGGTCTAAGGGGACCAAAGGGAGACAACGGAATCTCAGGATTTAATGGAGACGACGGGACTGACGGTAATAATTATACAGCAGAACTCCTTTACCCGGAGTTCGGCAGTAAGGAATGTACTGGATACTTACATTTTGATGATTTAATGAAATAAATATATCTATTTCTTTGACATTTATGCTAGTTTGTTTCTTTGTTTTCTCTACAGGTCCTCCAGGCCAGAAAGGAGAGAAAGGTGTCATTGGTCTAAGGGGACCAAAGGGAGACAACGGTATCCCGGGATTTAATGGAGACGATGGAATTGACGGTAATAATTATACAGTAGAACTCCTTAATCTCGAGTAAGACGGTAATGATTATACAGTAGAACTCCTTTATCTCGAATTATACGGTAATAAGTATACAGTATAACTCCTTTATCTCGAGTTAGACAGTAATGATTATACAGTAGAACTCCTTTATCTCGAGTTAGACGGTACTAATTATACAGTAGAACTCATTTATCTCGATTTAGACGGTAATAATTATACAGTAGAACTTCTTTATCTCGAGTTAGACGGTAATAATTATACAGAAGAACTCCTTTATCTCGAGTTAGACGGTAATAATTATACAGTAGAACTACTTTATCTCAAGTTAGGCGGTAATAATTATACAGTAGAACTCCTTTATCTCGAGTTAGACGGTAATAATTATACAGAAGAACTACTTTATCTCGAGTTAGACGGTAATAATTATACAGTAGAACTACTTTATCTCAAGTTAGGCGGTAATAATTATACAGTAGAACTACTTTATCTCAAGTTAGACGGTAATAATTATACAGTAGAACTCCTTTATCTCGAGTTAGACGGTAATAATTATACAGAAGAACTACTTTATCTCGAGTTAGACGGTTATAATTATACAGTAGAACTACTTTATCTCGAGTTAGGGCAATAGGTGTTAATTGTTGTACATTATACTACGATTTCTGATTATTTAATGAAAGAGGTCTAACTTACCATTTCTACGAAGCTAACCATTTCTACAAAGTTTATGCTTGTTTAAAAGATGTGCAAGCTGTAGGGAATTTCCCTTTAGCTCAGCGGTAAAGCATCGGGCTGGAGAGTCAAGGGTCGCGGGTTCGAGCCCCAGAGACGACACAATATTTATCACTTTTTTATTGTCCTACTACACTTGTTTGTTTCTTTGTTTCTATCATAGCATTTCTCTACAGGTACTCCAGGACAGAAAGGAGAGAGAGGTGACGTTGGTCTGAGTGGACCAAAGGGAGACAACGGTATCCCGGGATTAAACGGTAAAGCATGAAAGACGGTAGTACTGCGTGGTTATAAATAGAGTTCGTTCATCTCAAAAAAGTGTGTTTTATTCAAAGGAAAGTTCAGTTATAAGGGGTTCCTTTCAACACATGCGAGACCTCCCGTCAAAGCATGGATTTCGCATCCAGTTTAGTTATCTTTCCTTTCGAATTAGATATAGACTCCTTCATTTAAACATATTTTATTGATCGAAACACAATCAAAGGGATTGTGCACAAGTTCTGACCACTTACTAGGCTCTCTCCCGACAATACAACACACTGTCATTAATGATATAACACGTGATTGCAAAAAAAAACCCAGCATATATATATACAGATAATCTACTATTTGACATGAAAACATCAAGAAGAAAGGGAAGGAGTGAGGGAAAAGGTGAAATGGACAGGAGGGGAAATGTTCTGGTTGCAATAGTTGTCCACTAATTGGTTTCAAACATCTTCGTTGTTTATATAAATTATTGTACAGCAAGTATAATGTCGACATTTGCTTGGAATGGAAGATCAGGTTCTCCCAATATCAGAGAATCCAGGTGGGGGACTTGTTGTATACCAATGTTAAAAGTGCATCAAATAATATCGACTCCTTGTTTCCGGTTATTGTTATTCGACTTCGAGTTAAGGTTCGTAAAAAGTCTAGGTGAGTACATGTTATTAATATATAATTAATTTGTCAGTTTGTCAAAATCATGAAGTCTTTGTCAGAGTAAAGGTTCGTGTCTTGGTGAGTGGCTGTGTGTGATATATTTGTCAGTGTAAATGTTCGTGTCTTGGTGAGTGGCTGTGTGATATATTTGTCAGTGGTAAGGTTCGTGTAAAGACTCGGTGAGTGGCTGTGTGTGATATATTTGTCAGTGTAAAGGTTCGTGTCTTGGTGAGTGACTGTGTGATATATTTGTCAGTGGTAAGGGTCATGTAAATACTTGGTGAGTGACTGTGTGTGATATATTTGTCAGTGGTATAGTTCGTGTAAAGACTTGGTGAGTGACTGTGTGTGATATATTTGTCAGTGGTAAGGTTCATGTAAAGTCTTGGTGAGTGACTGTGTGTGGTATATTTGTCAGTGGTAAGGTTCGTGTAAAGACTTGGTGAGAGACTGTATGTGATATATTTGTCAGTTTTAAAGTCCATGTAAAGACTTGGTGAGTGACTGTGTGTGATATATTTTTCAGTGGTAAGGTTCGTGTAAAGTCTTGGTGAGTGGCTGTATGTGATATATTTGTCAGTGGTAAGGTTCATGTAAATTCTTGGTGAGTGACTGTGTGTGGTATATTTGTCAGTGGTAAGGTTCGTGTAAAGTCTTGGTGAGTGACTGTGTGTGATATATTTGTCAGTGGTAAGGTTCGTGTAAAGACTTGGTGAGTGACTGTATGTGATATATTTGTCAGTTTTAAAGTCCATGTAAAGACTTGGTGAGTGACTGTATGTGATATATTTGTCAGTGGTATAGTTCGTGTAAAGACTCGGTGAGTGGCTGTGTGTGATATATTTGTCAGTGTAAAGGTTCGTGTCTTGGTGAGTGACTGTGTGATATATTTGTCAGTGGTAATGTTCGTGTAAAGTCTTGGTGAGTGACTGTGTGTGATATACTTGTCAGTGGTAAAGTTCGTGTCTTGGTGAGTGACTGTGTGATATATTTGTCAGTGGTAAGGTTCGTGTCTTGGTGAGTGGCTGTGTGTGATATATTTGTGAGTGGTAAGGTTCGTGTAAAGAATTGGTGAGTGACTGTGTGTGATATATTTGTCAGTGTTAAGTTTCGTGTGAAGTCTTGGTGAGTGACTGTATATGATATATATTTGTATTAATGTGACGGTATATGTAATTCATATATATTACAAATAGGACAGAAAGGGGAGCCAGGAAAATCATGTGACGCAGGTCCTCCTGGCCACCATGGTTCTCAGGGCGTCGATGGTCCTTCTGGTCCACGTGGTCCTCATGACCCGCTTGGTTCTCATGGCGACGCTGGTCCCCCCGGCCCACGTGGTTTTGAAGGTGACAGTGGTTCACATGGTCCTGTTGGGATGCAAGGTAAAGGACAAAAGGAAAAAAGTAGAGTATGGCAAAGATTAAACAAAAATCCATGGTTAAATAGGTTAAATGAAAATTATAGGGGTATGCTGGAAGCAAACTGTCTTTCCATCTCTCTGGAGATGGCATTTTTTCTACAAGTAACTTTATAACCAATTTAAATAAAAATGCATAACAATGAATGTCGCAAGCATCAACACCAATGTCCTTATTATTATTAAAGTTATAGAGATTGACATGAACCTCTTTTTGCATCTTAAATAACATTTAAACGTGCATTTGTTCCATTTAGCTTCATTTTTGATCATTTTTGTGGAGTCATGCCCGTTTTTGTTAAAATATCCATACAGCTTCTCTTGAACATCTAAGTTTGTTTTAATAAAACTCCGTACTCTCGATAAGTAAGCAAGGCAGTCATTAACTGTGCAACTTATTTATCAGTCGACAATTTTTGCAAAGGTATATGTACAACCATGTCACGACACACTGCCACCCAGAGTATTGCATACGTCCCATGAAATGTTGTTGTACATTTCATAGCAACGCAAATAAGCGTATTGCTAAATAGGCATTTGAATGATGTGAATGAGTCGGTTATAAGCAGAAGTTAGTCCTAGAGAGGAGCGATGTGGTGTAGTTAGACTGTGGTTAGGTTCTAATTTACATTTCTGTGAGTATAATTTGAAACCGGTACCACATCACGACCAGGTACCAGGTAAGATAATGGAGAACCGGTACCACATCACGACCAGGTACCAGGTAAGATAATGGAGAACCGGTACCACATCACGACCAGGTACCAGGTAAGATAACGGAGAACCGGTACCACATCACGACCAGGTACCAGGTAAGATAACGGAGATACAGCCAGAATCTCCATGATATGTCCATTTCATACGAGATCTACGAAACGAATGTTGACGCTTTCATTATAACGAGGTTTACTTACATCTATAAATCAGCAGTATGTCAATTGTCTGTTGAACACTGTATAGTGTAGCCTGTACGTTGAAAAAGGTTGGGACTGTTTAAAAGATGGCGGCTGCCAAAACAAGTAAAAGGAGAGTCCTCAGAACATGTCCGATTTTTCTACTTGAAAACATTTTAGCGATCAACGGATGCACTGAAGAAAAAGGTAATAGACCAGAGTGTTATGGAATGTTAAAAATTCACTCCAGAAAAGTATCTATATTAAAGTACAGTGTTTGCAAGGTGACGGGAACCGGCAATCGGCACGTTCAGTCGACGACGAGCATGAATTTACTCAAAAAACAGGTTCAAAAATTAATTCCTAGTATTTATGGACCCATAATATAATTCAGATAAGAAAACTTTAAAGATTGACAATAATCTAAACTTGTTGCAAAATGTCCTATAAGCAAGTAGAAATATGCATTTTAAAGAGGTGGCCTAGATTTATAGTTGTGCGGTTTGGACACTCCGTAACTTACGACTGCATACGGTTGTGACATTGAATGTAAAATTGTAAAATTGTACGGTGAGGACTGTAGATTTAAATTTACAAAGAAACACATTCTACCAATGGAGATGCACTACTGTTACGAATATAGCGTTGGGGATGAAAATTCGCAGAATATCATTAACATTTAATGCTCAATCATGTAAAAACCAGCTCGAAGTACAAAACTTCCTTGTTCATTCATCTCATTAGTCTCTGGTGAAAGTGGCTCATATGTTCTTAATATTGACCCTAAGCCAGCTGTACTGTCAAAGTTATCGTCCAAGGACATGCCAGCACAGCTTGTTTCCAACTCCTCGTCATGATTGTGCTGTGACAATACAGCTGGCTTTGGGTCAATATTTAGAACATGTGAACCACTTCCATCAGAGATTAATGAGAGAATACTTGATGGATATGTTTGGGGAATGATATTACAATTATGCGTCTGTAACCTATTGTTTCCTTAAGAAGTTTTGTACTTCGAATTTTCAGTATATTTTTCCAGGATTGAGCATGAATTGTCAATGCTATTCTGCAGATTTTCCTCCCCAAGGCTACATTCGTAACGGTAGTGCAGCTCCATTGGTAAACTATGTTTCTTTGTATCTACAATTATAAAGACAAACAACATTTAAGCGATGGAAGAACCAACCGCTCAATCTCTTTAAAATGCATATTTCTACTTTTTTATAGAATATTTTGTAACCATTTTAGATTAGTATTGATCTTTAAAGACTTCTTAACCTATATCATGGGTCCATAAATGCTCAGAATTAATTTTTTGAACCCGTTTTATTTAGTAAATTCAAACTCGTCGTCGTCGACTGAACGTCCCGATTGCCGGCTCCCGTCACCTTGCAAACACTGAACTTAAATACAGATGCTTTTCTGGAGTGAAATTTTAGCATTTTAATATACTCTTATCTATTACCATTTGCTTCAGTGCAAATAGAAAAATCGAACAAGTTCTGAGAACTCACCTTCTACTTGTTTTGGCAGCCGCCATCTTTCAAACAGTCCAAGGTGTTTTCAACCTACAGGCTACACAACAGTGTTGAATACCAAACAAAATGTATTACTATTTAACATACGACACTTCTCAGCTCTTTAAGATAACAACACTTCAAGAAAATGTTTTCAAATCACGTTATTATATCTGTGTCCTCCTCCCAGAGTATTACACTACAGGTAGTTGTCAGTAATATAACGTTAGAGTGTACGATGACTTGGAAATGGACATGTCTGATAATCAGAAAGGAACGTATCTAGACAGCATGTGGAAGAATTGTGAATGGGGAACTTAAGGCGTGTTTAAATATTGGTTTCAGGTCCGTATACATATGCCTATACACCAAAACTATATATTGAGAATCATGTGTATATAAACATTATGTTTATTGTTGCAATGTGAACACCTATTGATACAGATAAAACATGTTATAGCCAATGATATGGTGAACCATGCTTGGTACTCGTCGTTGCTGACAAACGGATACGATGTCATCCAAAATTTAAGGTTTTATGCTTAAAAACAAAAACTTACAAACCAAACTTATTTGGAAAATGAACCACCACGCCCAGTCTTTGACGAAAGCAAATGATATATCTGTGATTTGGAATATTTAATATCATGGGGGAACTATTGTTGACTTTGCATTCGTAATTAATATTTTATGTATTCCTGTCAAGGTACGAATGTAGGGTTTTCGGCCCGAATGTCTCACCAGAATCAACTTACAAAAGGAAGGGCACACGTATTGACGTTTCAACATGTTCAAGTCCGTCTTGGAAGTGACTACAACCCAGCGTCTGGTGTGTTTACTTGTGGTGTTCCCGGAACCTATGTCGTCACGTGGGCTTTGGAGGCTGGATCAACAACATATATACAGTCTAGCTTGATGAAAAATGGATCTGAAATAGGACAATTAACCGTAACAGGGGCAATAGGTGCTCCGAACACAGGTTCTCAAATGGTCCTGGTCAACCTGGGCATGGGTGACGACTTGTATATCAGCGCTACTCCAGTTAATCTATACAATAGTGCTATTATAAAGGATGGCTCCACATTTACAGCTTTTCTGCTTCACAGATGATACCTGGATATTAGTTTTTTACTTTATATTTCGTCTAATAAAACGAGATACCAGGTTTCAAAATATTTGTCCTGTTTCTAAAATCGTTGCCAAGTTTCTATAAGAGTTGCCCATTTATACAAAATTCAGTCATCGTCCTCCTGATGCTATGGACAAAATCTGGTTAAAATTCCTCCAATTGTACTGAACGAGAAGGATTTTAACATTTATCATTATATCCCCCTATTGGGCCTCGCACCTCTGTCCCAAAAGGGGGCCAAACACTCTATTTATACAAAGTTAAGCCCCATTCCCTTTGCCAAAAGATGCTCTACACAAAATTTGGTAAAAATCCCCCCAAAATTTAAAATATTTACTTCAATTCGCCTATTAGGCCCCACCTGTCTCCCCTTAGGACGGTACATCCTCTAATTGATCAAATTAAGTCACCTCTGTCTAAGGATCCTCCAAGCCAAATTAAGTCATAATCCACATAGTCGTTCTGGACAAGTAGTATTTTAAAGTTGACGGATGGACGGACGGCGTAACTTGACAAACTCACCTGTCCTTTGGTTCCAGCTAGTGTCTTTGACATAGAATGAGAGCAAAAAGCCTAATGGCCTGAATCTCCAAACTGGCATTATTCTCACAATTTTTTTAATATAACAACAGTCAAAATATCAGCATCTCTGGCATATGGGTTACTGAGAAGAAGTTGCATGAAAATATCAACACATTTGACCCTTGTGACCGTGAAAGTCGGCCGAGGTCATTCATTTAACCTTTTTAGGTAGCTCTTCATTCTAACGGAGTTGTTTGAAACATTGAAAGTGGGTCAAAGTCATTCATTTGAACTTGGTAACCTTTCTTCCCCGTATGCTACTGACCAAATACTTCACCGTAGGCTTTTTGGTTATGTAGAAGAAGCAGTTTGATTTTTTTTCAATCATTTTAACATCCTTGACCCCAGTGACCCTGAAAGTGGGTCAAGGTGGCCTGTCACTCATTTGAAAAAAACCTTGGTAACCCTTCATCCAAGCATACTGGCTAGACATCATCCCATCAGCCTATTGGTTATTTCAATATATTTTAACCCTGTGACATTGAAAGTGGGTCAAGGTCATTCAATTCAACAAACCTGCATACTTCTGGCCAAATATTATAAACCTGTGCATTTTGATCATTGAGAGGTTCTATGAAGATTTCAACACATTTGATCTTGAATTTCGGCCAAGACTATTCATTTGAACAAACTTGGTAGTTTCTCTAAATGTTTAAGTGAGCACATATAAATGAGACCTTAAATGGGTAAAGATTATTCATTTGAATAAATCTTGTAGTTCTTCATCGCAGCATACTACTGGCTAGAGATCCTTACCCTGGGCCCATGTTTTTTAAAATTTTATATTTGACACGATTTGAACGAACTTGTTAGCCCTTTTCTCCAAGCATGCCACTGGCAAAATAGGATTAGAAGCTGTTTGAATATTTTCACATATTAGACCTTGAAGGTGGGTCAAGATCACTCATTGGAACCAAATTTATAACCCTTCACACTACTGGCAAAGTATCTTTACTCTGAGCATATTGGTTATCATAAATTGTTGCAGGGTTTTTGAAACATTTGAACATTTGACCCAAGTGAACTTGAAAGTGGGTCAAGGTCATTAATTTGAACAAACATGGTTACCCTACATCCAATCATTCTACTGGCAAGACGATAACACCCTGGCCCATTACCTATTAAAATATTTAAAGATATTTAACCTCAGTGACTGTTTAAAGTGGGACAAGGTTATCTATATGAAAAGAAAATGGTTGCCCTTTATCCCTGAAGACAATTAGCCAAAATATCATCATCATTGGCATTTGGTTATTCAGAAGCATATTTGAATATTTCTTAAATCACCAGACACAAGTGACCTTGCAATAGGGTCAAGGTAATTAAATTCAACAAACTTTGTAGACTTTTATCACTGCATGCTTCTGGCCAAATATCATCTTATGCATTTTGGTCAGCAAGAGGTATGAAGATTTTAACACCCTTCAAGCTAGGTGAGCTAGAAACGAGACTCCACAAGTAGGCACTGATTTTTATGTACATGGCCCTGGTAAAAAAAACAGTTTGCTGATTAATATTTGTAAGAATGGGTGTCTAGTGTTTATGAAACTTGTAAACAATATCTTAAGTTTTAGTTTAGACACAATGAATATGCATATTAAACTGCAAACCTAATAAAATCAAGAGGTCCATGGTCCATAACGGTCACCCGAGTCGTAAGTATTTACTTTTGTTGTTGAAACAATATTTTTCAAAATAGACGCCTTGGTGGCCATATTGGATTTCTGATCGACCCGAAAAATAATATTTTGTCAGTACCACGAGTCGATCATTCCTACCAAGTTTCAGTTAAATCGGCCCAGTAGAACTTTATTCTAAGTTTGAAATAGTTTCTAAATGGCAGCCATATCAGATTTCTAATCGACTTGAAAATAACAACACCTGGTCAGGGAAATGTCGGTAACATTCCCATGAAGTATCAATGAAATCCCTTTGACAGTATTTCAGCTAAGTTGAAAATGTTAAATGTTAACGGACGACAGGCAGCAATAGGTCACTTGAGCTAAAGCTCAGGCGATCTAAAAATACTAGAGTACCACAGGGCGGAACAATATACGCCCATCGAATGCCCTATAGAGTTACATACTATCTAGCATTAAAATCAGATTTACTACTTAAGAGTGGCTAGCTAGCATGTTATAAATCTCGCCTTTCATTACAAAGTAAATGTTTGAATTTCTTTAATTTCCTAACAGTTTGAGGAAAACAAGTAATCAAAAGATTAGTCTCCAATCTCGTTAAACACAACTTGATACCATGGTTATAAAGCCCACCAAGTTTCAAAGAAATCAATAGAAAACTGTAGGAGATCTTTGGACAAGATTCAAGTACTAGAAATTAGCAAAGGGCAATAACTTCTGCAAAATAGTCGATTATAATGTATACAAAGTTTCGAAGAGATCAGTCGAAAAATGTAGAAGGAGATTGCTGGACAAACAAAAGTTTACGCTGGACGGACGGAGCCATACCATATTAATACGCCCGTCAAATTTGACAGGCGTATAATAAAAAGGATAAAACTATAATCATTATGGCAATTTATTTAATAAAAAAATGGTTGCATAATAAACAATAATTTACATAATTAATATATGTACATATTACATAACAAATCGTTAGGTAATCATAGAAGTCAATAATCAAAATCATTATGGAGATTTTTCTTTCATCTCCAGTGTTCTCATATAAAATATGTTAAAATAAGTCTGTTTTGCTTGCTAGCATTGATAAAACAATTCCAATTAAAATACAAAGTTCAATTCATTACATACATATTCCAAAAGTGATTTTTAAACATTTGAAAACAATTTCAGATTCATTGACTGGAAAATGACAGATTGTTTTTTAAAAATAACTTTTTTTTTCTGGGTTTGGAACATGAGGTCAAGTTGAACCTAAACAGCGTATGTTTTGGTGCATTTCAATCACTGAGCAGACAAGCATACAGAGGTAGGGACATATAACAATTTTCAATTTTTTATTAAAAACTTAACACCTTAACAACTGCATCCCTCCCCCCTAAACCTGTTAAACCAATTACAAAAATATCAATTAAATTCACATCAAAAGTCAATACATTCCGATATATATATACCCCAGTACTAACAAATATTTCGCAGCAACAGACAATATTTCAAAATTATTTGAATTATCATCAAGGTATTGAATGGTTGTTTTTTTAACCACATATTTGCTTTAACAGGCATCAATATTGCACAAGTAACCATGAAACAGTCGTTCAAGAATTCTTGGAGTAAAAAATTTCGCTAAAAACTTTGGTCGTTGCAAACACATCGGCATAATATTAGTGTTATGTCCATGGATGAGACTTTGACAGCATTTATAAGACAGAAGTCATATTTGTGGATGATTAAGGACTCTTGAACATCATTTCAAGGACCTATTAATTCACTTTCAAGTCAAAACACTTGCATATATCTTTATATTTTTGATTACACTGTAAAATGTTGTAACGGGAAGGCGTCTATTTGAGGACCTGAGGAGGCCTTTGCTTGCAGACTCCATTGAAGTAAGGATGTAGCAAGGCAGATTTGGCAGATATCCTCTGGCTGGGCTCATATTTCAGCATCAGCTACAAATAAAGCAATGTTGTATAGGATCAAAGATTCTCAGATTAGCAATTACTCGATCTTCACCAGTTGTTTGAATGTAGTCTACATACATTCAGCAATATTTCTGTTTCTTCTCTCCAGACTCTAATTTGATAATGTGCATACTTTATTGGATTAGTTTTGAATAATATGGAAGGAATGTTCATTCTTGCTTAAAACGACAGTGACAGGTCTCTAATTTCACACTTGTTGGTGAAATATAACCAGAGTTCTTTGATGCCCAATGCACCTCATCGCTGTGACCATGAATTTCTGAAAACATATTTTTTTAATAAATCATAATTTTGTGCCGAAATTTCAATGAAGTTCAATGATGAAAGCCATGGCAAGGTATAACTTATAAGACACATGCAGTTGACCCAAGTCATCTGAATTGAATGATATCAATACATATCAGGTATGAAATATTTCCTCCAATGTTCTAGTTTTGATCATTTACCTGTAGCAGTTCCAGCCCATCCCCAAGGAGGTTTGGTACAGCACTGGACACACACTGTTGTGGCCACTTGGGGAAAGTGGATTTGTAGTCGGGCATCTGTGAAACACCAGGCCATGTGTTCTCATCTGGTGTACCTGTCACCAAATTTTTTAAATTTAAATTGCATCAATATTCAGTGGTTTTTTTGCTCAGTTTAGTGTTGAATACTTGCTGTTTCCCCTAGCTAAAAAGTACATTTCCCAAAAAATGACCAAAACTGGGGAATATATTCCCAATTTCAGTACAAACAATGCTATATTTATCAAATTCATTAAGGAACAGGCTGTTGTAAAATTCAGATGACAAAAACACTGATATTACATTGAAGAATTTCTGCTTTATCTAGTTTGCAGACCATTTAATTTCAGTATTTTCTATCTATAGAGTATCATAGACACTTCTTGATTTTCATGCAGGCAATTCTTACATCAGTCGCATCAGAAAATGATAAATTGCATCAAATAACTGCTAACATTTTACTTGACTAAACAATGTCAATGATTTAATATTCACACATATTCATACATTTATGTCAACTTACCTAAGGTGCGGAATATTCTGAATAACTGGTCAATCTCAGAATCTCCAGGAAACAGGGGACGTCTGGTTATCTGTTGAAGAAAACAATAATATGTTAAATTCACATGATGTAATGTTAAATAGTGAACTAATCATTGGCACAATATTTTGACAAGAACAAGCCGCAAAGCAGTTAATGTTTTCTGGAGTAATGACAGTTCAAGTTAAATGTATCGGATGCAGAAGGTGAATTGAAATTACGGTTATGGGGTTATTAGTTTTGCCACATGTACAGATATTATAACTAATAACTTTAATAGCAAATCATGGATCAATGGCCCAATTGCGATTATATTATCAAATTGTAACCATGCCAATACCCAGGTTTCTATCAGCAATGCAACAGGAACATGCTTTGCTCCATACCGATAGGTTGTTCTAAATGGAACATTCACATGTTGCCAAGAAAGAAACACAATCATTGCTAACATGTGGCATATTTATGTACATTTTTGACTCAGATGGTCGAACATCATGAGTTGTAACTGTTACTCCGACAGTTACTTAATGCTGTGGATGTGAAAATACATCAGTTTGAGCCAGTTTCTCAAGGTAACCGCTTCAACAATAGCCAATATCAATCAATAATTAGTACTAAATTTTGTATTGAAACAATCAGAAATATGGGTAAGCAGGGTTTGAATTATTGTAAAACAAAATGTGTTCAGAAGTCCCGACGACTTAAGTTTGGTTTGATTTGGTTATAATTCTGTTGGAACGTCCTATCAACAGCTAAGGTCATTATAAAGGACGTGCCTCCATGTGTGTAGTGTATGCAGGAGACAGGGTATGTTGGTGTGCTCGTCTCCTTGTGATAGCATGGATCTGATGCCGCCTTTTTAGTGCTGAAATGCCATGCCGAAGGCACCCAGCACAGCATTCCGCTCGGTCACATTATACTGACAAAGGGTGAACCAGTTGTTGCCATTACCCTGAATACTGAGCGTTAAGCAGGGAATAACAACTACCATTTTTAAGGATTTTGGTATGTCCCAACCCAGGGACAGAACCCATTGCCTTCCTCACCTAGGCGAACGCTCAACATTCTAGCCAAAAGTGAGGTGTTGCCAAGCAAGGCGCCAGCAGATTCATTTTGGTCATTCTTGTGTCCCCAAATAGAGGACACCAAAACAAAACCCCAATTCTACAGGGGGTGCCACATTAGTCGCCTCCTACGATACCTGCAGTTGGTCACAGAAGGTGTTCTCTTCCACCGACTGAAGTAATTGTAGGTTTATCATATAGGCCAGGCAATTTGTTCAACATTTTACAACCTTTGATGCAAGACAAACACAATAACTCGTATTCTTGAACCACAATATTTAGTATATAAGTTATGTCTGGTGTCAAGGTCAGAGATTCTCCGTAATAAGCTGTTCTTATTCTGGATTTTTGAAATCAAGTAGTATAGATATGACTTGTGTTTGGAATCACTTAAAAAATCATGCTCGATCATCACTTCAGATTAAGTGACTGATGATCGATCAAATTGAACTTTAATTCAAAGAATTCAAGGTTATATTCGTTTTCCAAAATCTACTTCGTTTTCTGTCGTTTGAGAATTTTGCTAATAACGCCCAACATTCATACAAAAACAAGATGTTTGTTGACAAAAACTATAGGCATTGAAAAATATGTATTTTGAAATGAAATTGATGATGTTTGCATTGTCTTTTATTTTGCGTATTCAGAAATGCCACGGTGGCTCAGCATTTACCTAAAGACACCCCGTCAAATGTAACATTTTATTTGTAACGATAGCCCACACTTTCACGGCAAAACATTTTAGTCATATCCAGCTTAGGAATATTTGAATCTAAAATCGTTCCACACTTTCGAATGAGTAGCCCCCTGTTGATCATAGTCAAGTCTCTGTAATGACCTGGCTTGTCATATTGTCGAGCACCGAGGCGTGCAGCATTTCTATTGAAATGCAAGTTCCGATTGGTTGTTGGGTGAACCAACTAGCCAATCAGCATTGTTCTCGTGTGGGACGTTCGGTGCAGTTGTTTCGCCAAAGAAAGAACTCGCCGACAGAACAACTCGCTGTCGGCGAGTAACAGTATCCAAGTTTATTTTGTGTTAACACTAAAATTAGTCAAACTATAATCGATCACTGGAAACAATGATCGATCAATTGATTTTCGGGAACAGACGTCGACTAAATTGTTTAATCAAAACAGCACTAGATATGACAAATATCTTACCATTTCAGCAAATATTCCTCCAAGACTCCAGACATCTACAGGTGTGGAGTAAAAGCGACTGCCCAAAAGGATCTCTGGTGCTCTGTACCACAATGTTACTACCTACAACATGAATTACGACTGCCTTTAAGGATTTTTGCATTCTGTTCCAAAATGTCGCTACCTAAAAACACAAAAAATTCTGCATACTCTTGGATTATCAAATGTTATTGCAGTCTTATAAAAAAATCATTAACTCTGGAGACAATTTCATCTGTATGAACACAATTTCAAGAATTCTTGCTCATTTTATCCTTGTCTGGATTTCCAATTTGTTTGATCCGATAGCTACTGTTTATATGAAATTCAACGTCGACAACTTGTATGGGTCCGATGAAAAACGTTTTCAAAGAATAATATCCTATTTGAAAATGTTTTACTCTAAACATTTGGGACAACTTGTGTCAACCTATCAAATAGGATACTGAAATTCCATATAAAGTGATATTTTTGGAGATGTCCTTTAATAGTAAAATTACCTGCATCAAATTAAGTGTCGTATGAAATGAAAAGGCAGTAGCAAAGGTACCTTCTTGAAGTTGCCCCCCTTTTTTATATCTTAAATTCAGAGTAAAAAGCAAGTGAAATGTTACCTCGTGTGTGTATGTTCTGACAGGCACACCAAATGCTCTAGCCAGCCCGAAGTCAGCCAGCTTGATATTGCCTTCAACATCTATGAGAAGATTCTGTGGCTTCAGGTCACGATGTAGCACTCGATGGGAATGACAGTAAGCAACTCCTTTTAGAAGCTGGTGTAGATAACTCTTCAAAAGAAACGAATCAACATGTTAACTAGATATTATTGTATCAATTTCTTCATGGTTTTTATTATTTAAATCAAATTACTCCTCATTTATGTTTTCATAAAACATGCTTCGAGTACACATAATATATTAAATAACATAAGTTTCAAGATAATTCAAGGATTTAATTGTCGAGCCTAAAGGGATCTCTGGTGCTAGTAGTTTTGTAGCACTGCACTTCACACAAATTATATAAAACCTTTTTGTACTCATGATTTTTTTGGGTACATTTGGGGCCAAATAACGGCCCTTTCCCCTCGAGAAATTTTGTTGTATATTCAGAATTTCCACAATGTTGCTAATCGAGCACACAGGCCTTCGTCATTTGAGTGTTTTAATAGCACAGTGTCGATCTCTCCACGACGAGGGCTTGTAAGATCAAATGTGTATCTGTACGATGTAATGAAACTTCTGCAAGGTATAGATTCCTTTTCGGAAATGATCAATGCTGCCTTCCGTCTTGCTAATAAAATGGTTTTCAATTGAATCGAATTGGCAGGGGTTTGGGACTAATAAGACTAGGCATACCTTGATCAGGGAGGAAGCGAGTCCTGATGGTGGGCAGCTATCCATGTACTTTTTGAGATCCTGGTTAAGGTATTCAAACACCAGGTACAGCTTCTTCTCACTGTGGACCACATCTAGGAGCCTGCAAATTAC
The DNA here is from genome assembly GCF_002113885.1 of Mizuhopecten yessoensis. NCBI lineage: Eukaryota > Metazoa > Mollusca > Bivalvia > Pectinida > Pectinidae > Mizuhopecten > Mizuhopecten yessoensis. The sequence continues at coordinate 146,233 of NW_018404831.1, read as the reverse complement.
ACAACCGAGAATCCAACTTTAAGGAACAAGAGCATTACGAAAGATTATGATTATTTTTTATCCACTACTTGAACCTAAATTTGATATAAACACTTGAATTAAGAACTTAGTATTTTCCTCTTGAATGTGTACCTTGTTCTTTACAAACGTCTATACCCCAACCATGTGCATCAAAATAATATAAGTTTATGTTTCAGGTCACCAGTCAGGAAGCAAATATATACCTATTACCCAGTATGTTCCAGAACCTGTGTAGTGGAATATCACCTTTCAAACCATGTGGTGCCATTGCAATTTAAAATAAACTTGCGTCATGAATGTAAGCAAATTGTGAATAAAAGCTCTATGGCGTGTCCAGAAGATGAGTCCCAAACAGCCAATTTTCATCCCCCCCNTTTTTTTTAATTGATGGTAGCCTCACACAAAAAGTGTTTGATGGTTTTTCGGCCTCTCCACACTGAACCAAGCAGGCTGTGATACAAATATAAATCAATGCATCACAGCCACTTGATCAGTACTGCAGACCCACTCTTTGTCACAGCATCTGCTAGAATGTAATCTAAAAGGATAGCAAATACAGTAAATTTCACATATTACATATGTTTTGTTTTGTTTCGTCATTTTCTGCGTATAACTACATTTTCTTGGAATTATTTCCTCATTTTATTATCTTTTGAACGTGATGCTGTCAATGTGACCTGCACTTTATATTGCTTCATTCAAACAATCATCGAGAACAATTAGAACAAATATTTGCAACTTCCTGTCCAGAACTTCAGGTACAAGCTCTATTCAACCGAGTTCATTTACAAATATAGGGGATGCCTATGGAGATTTAACATTAGCGTTGGGCCCTGCTTGGATTTTCAAGACAAGATAAATCCAAAATGTTATGGGTAAAGGAAGCTTGAATCAGGAACCGTTAAGTTTCAGGATTCATTTTAGGATAAATGGGACCTCATTGACTTACACCTGTGTGGGTGTTAAAGGTGCGGTAATACAATTCCTCCTAGAGCATTTAAATGACGCAATTACTGTAAAATCATATCATTATTGTGTGCAACATATTCCAACCCGTTATTTTGATACCGAATATAAATATACCTTTCTACCATAACTATTTTTTAAAGTATGAATGAAAACATACTATTTGGATGCACAATTTGAGGGGGCAGTTACCATATCTGTTAATTTTCCTGGAAATTGACTCTATAGTTTTGAAGGAGTTGTCAGGACAAGTATTTTTCAACAAAGGCCCATAACTTTGTAAAAAAAAGGATCAGATTATCTATATCTGGAAACTTTCGCTGAAATTGGTCCATTTGGCAGAATAAATATTCAGGAGTTATAAATGCTGCACATAACTTTAAAACATGCGTAATATAATAAAGTGTTTTGGTATGAAACAAAAACAGAAAATGTATCGGTATTAACCATAATAAACATTGATAATCAAAGCTTCAAGATTATGTGAAATTTGGCATTGATCATGTTTGGCATGCTAATAAAGTACTTTACCCGTTTTTATATTACATAAAAATGATTCAGTAGACAGAATACATATATGGACAATTTTTAAAGAAGTTTAAAATATAGACCACCACTGTAACTATATATAGGCAAGTTGACAATGTTGATTATATTTTAAATTTTTGTGAAAATTTTGCAGGTTTTTCTAATTAAAAATATCACTACGCATACTTAATGTATACCAATATGACATATTTAGTATCAAAATAACAGTAATTTTATACACTGTACACTAGCATGATTCATATTCAAAATAATATTTGCATGCAACATTTATTTGTCATTTTCTTAGGGTACCCTCGTCAATCAACCTGGTATTTCACAAGGAGGTCCACTACGGTTATCAGTAGCAATTATTGATCATTTTTATGAATCTTCATATGGCAAAAGAATAAAAGAAATCAAAGTGGGGGCCAAATGTTGACCCCATCTTTACAAAACACCAAGAAAATATGCCATATTTCTAAACAGGAATACTGCGTGGAGGAACAATATACGCCTGTCAAATGCCATGTAACGCTATATACCTATAGGATAAAATCTCTGGACAAAAAAATATCAAATACACAAATGAAGGGCAATAATTTTTGTAAAAATTGTTGAATCATTTTTTTTAAGGGAGACAACTTTATATCATGATTATAATGTATACCAAGTTTCAAACAGATCCGTTGCAAAATGTAGAAGGAGATTACCACAAACAAAAGTTTGCACCGGATGGCCGGACAGACGATGCCATACCATAATACTTTTGACAGGCGTATAAAAATAAGGACAAATAACTGATGGTTTTAAAACTGCATCACCATGACAATATGTCCAGCAAATGATATCTAAAAAATTATCTCTTCTGGCTGCCAAAGCCATCATTGGAACTTGACGAACGTACGATTAAAATTATTTTACAGATGCAATTTTGGCGTCATATTCTTTTTCTTTCATCATGTTTTTCTTAACATAAGGCTTTTCTTTGACACAAATGATGCTGAATACTTCTAAATGGTACTGACCAACTTCAACATTTTGAAGATAAAATGTCAGGCAGGGAGTGAAACATGTTTTTAAAAGCTACGAGATGGTCTAATTTGCGTTTAAAAAACGACGGTAGAGGGCCGATTTGAATGATTCTGTTGTGGGTCTCGAAATAATGTCAGGTGGGAGTTTATTCAACTTGGGTATAGTTCGAGGGAAGAATGATGCCTTTCTGGTCTGGGTTTTTGAGTGGGGAATTTGATACGAAAACTGGTGGTTTGTTGGTGATTTTCTAACTGTAGGGATTAATCTGTCTGATTTTACAATAGTGACTTTCTGGTTTTCAGTGTTATGAAGCATGGTCAGACGAGCATCTCTACATCTATCTGCTAGAGGGCGCAGATTTAGATGTCCAACATTTCTGACACACTGGAGGTACGAAGGTTGTACCTGTGCTTATTGAGCACATAGCGCGCTGCCCTTCGCTGGACCATTTCCAACGTGTCAATATTTATCTGGGTGCAAGGGTCAGATACTGTACAGGAATACTCAAGTGATGGTCAAACTAATGATTTGTATGCCTGTACTTTGGCTGATGTTGAGCCAATTTTAAGATTTTGTCTTAAAAAGCCTATTTATATGAATATACGGCATCAATCTACACTTATAATAAAAGAGTTGTTAGTCGACAAATGTACGAAATTGGATGCAACTTCCTGAACACGTCCTTTCCTGCCCAATCACATGGTTTTTCTCAGAGTTTTTCAATATATTTACACACAATACCGCCTGTGCCCTAACATTGACTGAAGAGTGATCAATAGAAGTTGAAAAAGCACGTTTCATATCGTTGCAAAATAAAGTTTATATCAAAATCTAACCAGACCGATAAAGATGTTCGATGACAAGTATGATATGTTCACGGTCACCTTCATCAGACAAATGACCAGTAAAGCGTATGCACACAAAGGTGTAAAATGTACAAGGGTTGTCCCGAAAATTGATGTTGATTAGGCTACAATAGTCATGTTTCGAAACGACTTGATTCAGCTACACTTTGTTAATACTTGGTCATAGATATGCAAGTCTTTCAGCCGCCTCGTCTCGATTTTAGAACTGGCCCACTGCAGTGTATCCAGATGGCTTCCTTTATCTGCTGTTTGAACAGATTGCTCTCTCTGTCCAAAACTTTTTGAGTTATCTCCTTAGGGTGAACTAGGATATTGCAAAGCGTCTTGTGGGGCTTCATGGCTGTTTCTATGCCATGACCGCGATATACTCTTTATATACGAGATGACCACTTGACCTTTTTTTGTTCTTCCCTATACTGTGACACTGTTTTTGTACCTGTTCTAGGGCCTATTCTGGATATGCACATGTTCTCATTGCCCTAGCGATGTGATTCTGCTCTTGTGTTTTGTCCTGTGACTTTTTTATCAGATCTGTTGAGCAATGTGCACACAACGCCTAACTTCTGGTGCAAAGGATGGGGAGATTTAAGTTTTTTTCTATAGACCAATACCTTCACGCTTCCATCTTCTTTCTTTACCAGTGTCTAGGAAGAGCATTGTGCCGTTGGTTTCTTCCTCGTGTGCAAGTTTGATGTTGTTAGTGGCATCTATGGTGTTGATATGCTGGTCAAATCCTTCTGTAACCCCTTCTTGATTATCATAAGTATGTCGTCAAAATATTGTTTCCATAAGCTAGGCTTGCATTATATGGGGGCAATGGCTATTGCTTCTTGCTCCACATGTTCCATGAACAAATTGGCTCCAATGGGAGACACTGGACTACCTATAGCAATGCTAAGCATTTTTGATAGATATTGTGGACAACTAGTACACATTTTACACCTTTGTGCGCACACGCTTCACTGGTCATTTGTCTGATTAAGGTGACAAGTGTACATATCGTACTAGTCATCATAACGTCACATATAAAATTCTATTGGTAGTGCAAAAACTACTCTTCATAATCCTGATAAAGATAGTTTACGTACATGTATATCTGTTTCGGTAGGCAAGACACCAAGAAAGTGAATTTCCATGTTACGTCCCAAGGAGGTAGCCTCCAGGGCGGGGCGATGTTTTGAAGATGCTCTAGAAGTTTGATGAGAATCCCTTCATTAACAAAATAAAAGGAGAAAGATTTTCAATTAACTTCCATTTTCCTTAGCCGTTTAGGACTAGTAGCGTTTAAAAGGGAAAAGTTGACGGACGACCAGGTGAGCTATAACTACACTAATGGGAAGAAAATTAAAAGAACATTGGGATAATAGTCAAATCACATCACAACGTCTCATTCCTTCATCCAGGACAACTGAACAAGATCATTTTTCAGTGCTGCGAGAAAACACCCAGCACTGTCCAAGCAGGCTGTGATATATGTACACTGAACTACATCTCAACCACTTGGTCAGGGCTGGAAAATTAGCTCTTTTTTCCTTCTCTTTCACCAACCTGGCGAACCTGCAAATAACTTAAATAGAGGACAATTTATTACAAAGTATTAATTATTTAATAAAAAGAGTTCCTTTCGAAATGAAGAGGCACCTCCAGCTACACATTCAATATCTCACACTAAGCACTGTCCAAGCAGACTGTGATATAGACAAGTAACATTACATCTCAGTCACTTGAACAGGGCCAAGTCTAAAATGTTCCGAAAAATCCATACATATTTACCTTACTATCTGAACAAAAAGCATCATATAGAGCACAACATATTTTCCAAAATAGCCAACCAGTTTAATTGTTTTTGATATATGAATGTGAAGTTTTTTCTTAGGTAAAATAGTTAAGAAACACTGGGTCAGACTTCAGTTGGTTTAAAAGTCTTGACACTGACCAAGCTGCTGTGATATATAACAAAATATCTACATCACAAAGCAACTTGACCGGAGCCATAACTTTTTCTTTGACACATGTCAAGAGTTACAAAAAGTTGATTTGGAGTCGATTATTTAACTTAAGTTATGCCCTATATTTTTACAGGTGTTATTTCAATATTGGAAACATAATACAGTATAAGATCTTTTTTTTTTGTAAGACTAAGAGTAGCTTTGGGTCAAATTTCCAAAAGTTACAAAGCACAAACACCTGTTGAAAGAAGGTAGAAGATTAACTAGATATATATAGTACAGTGAAATCCAATAATTATATATCTATCAAGAAAGCACCATCCTGTTTCAGTTATGCATCAATGTCATACTAGCCAAGTTTCCCAATTATAGATATAGTTCATTTTACACTGTTATCTTGTCAAATAAGGAATTTTTTTAGGGATACAGATCTTCAGATTTTTTCACACAATTTCTTTCAAGACAAAATTTGCCAAGTGCAGGATATCTGATGTCTTTGTTTAAGACGATTCAATGCATATATACGTTTAATAACTCTTAATTACTATTTAGGCCTTTTAAAAGCTGCCTATTCCTGAAAATAAATTACAGGGTTCCCACCGAGTTTTAGATTTGTGGGTATATGCGATACATTTTCAAGATTCTGTACCCAGGAATAATCCTGCCGGGGCCATGGGGCCATGGACCCCTCAAAACTGAAACTGACCCAAAAAGCCAATTCTTGAAAACCAACTGTTTTGGGGGCGAAAACCCCTCATTATGGTTGTTTCTTGGAACACTATACTAGTGACTAATTGCTCTACTCATGTTGCTTTCACACACCAACTTAGTGCACATTAAATATTGTGTAGCTATGGGACCCCTTAGAGAAAACTGGTTTAAAAAAAAAGTTATTTTGTTTATACCTCACGACACTTTGGTGATCCAACTCTTTCAATAAGGAAATTTCTCGAATTGCTGTGCTTGGTACTCCCTCAGATTCACTGCAGAACAAACAATGAATAATGTTATTATCAATGAAGTGCGTCATGTATGACTAACACGATATTTAAATAATTAGATCCCGACAACAAATTAAATCAAAAGAATGTCGGACACGCGTCCGGACCTAAACTATTAAATCTAGAATGTGTAATATTTTTAAGACTGATCTATCGTTTATGAACATGGAGGATAAAAGAGATTGTTTATCTGGTTATTTACATGCGTCCTCATTTTCTAAACTAGATAGATTTATTTCAATGAAAAACATACACAACCTGTTAACACCTAACTACAATGAAATCCAAAATGACCGTTCTTAGTCCTACAGCGTGGACAAAGCATGTAACACGAGAAGTGCAACCGCATGCAAGATATCTCAAAATGGATGCATGGAAAATAATTCATTAGGCTTAAATCAATCTTTTTTCAACACAAATGGTTTGAAACACTCGGCAATATTATCTAGAAAAGAACGTGGCGTCACCCGACCAACTTACGCATCCAGCCTAATCTTCTTTAGGGCTACCAGGCGACCTGTTGTCTTATCACGAGCTTTGTAGACAACACCATATGTTCCTTCGCCAATTTTCTCGATTTTCTGGAAGTTTTCCATGATAAATTGACTATTTTTCCTCCATCTGACTTCTTTTCCCGTTATTCCGACCCCTCACTGCTACCGTACCTTTGTGTTGTTGTCTATCCGCCAATATAGAGTTTCCCGCGTATTTTGCGATGTTAAGATATTTCATTCATTTGATTGGTTAATAATCTCCCACCCACGCCTGCTATTTTTAGGAAAAGGCGGGGACTGTTGAGTTCCATGATTTTTTCATCGATAAGGGATTTTACGGACATGTGCTTATCTCAGCGATTTTTCATGCTTTGATATACACGTAGATAACTAAATGTGATTGAACACCGTGAATGATATTTGCTGTTGTTCAAAATGATTTGTAATTGGGGGGTTTTTCGGACAATATTTATTTTCATATCGTTATAGGCCTGCATAGAGTCCTTATGCAGAGACGTAGAATCTATATGTTGGCGTCATATTGGTTGACGCGAATGGTTCAGTTATCATAGATATCTCCAAATCGGAATACTAACAAACAACATATTAAATCAATAAAAGTATTTGGAAAAAAAACCATGATAATTCCCATTAATAGGTACATGTATTTTTAGAAAATGAAGTTAGGCGTAAAATAAGGACCGCTAAATGACTTTCGATCTTGCAGGTATATCTGTTCCGAGACGTAAATGCATATAGTAAGCTTTAAAATAGAGAAAAAAATCTACCATTCGACAGAGACGTACTATATATATTGTTATTTACGTTTCTGCATTCACTGACTTTGTAATACTTACCGGTCTATCTTCTCTCTGACGTCACTTTTATCAGAATCAATAAATCGTATATCCACGGACTTAGATAATCTAATTGCGAGGTATATACTATAATATCCCGGTACCTGTGATGCATGTAATCGTGACGATCACGGAATTAGATTAGACAGTTATCTAAGTCCGTGTTAAGATATATTGATTCTCGTACATGTTATATAAATGGCCACAGGGCTCAGCACATATAGTTGATTATTATGCAAACAACCATGACACGACAGACAGGCTTATTTCTGAGTTGTTGTGAGAATAGACGCCTGTACTGTAACCATTCAGTAATTGACGAACATTCTAACACCTACCTGTGCGCTTGTGATAACTTCGCGGGTTCGATTGCGTCATTTCCTTATGACAGTTACGCGCTGAGCTGTGATGTGTGCCTTGTTAATCGTTAATTAGTTTTAATTATTATAACTTTCATTTGTTTTGTTTGTTGGAATCCCGAACTAAAACAATACCTTATGGCTATAGCTATTTGCAGTGTTCGGTCAAATTCGTGTAACCGTACGTTTCAACCTCGTTTTATTTTCAAGCAATGGATTCATAATTTTGCGATAGTGCCTCTTATTTTATTATAAATTTGTTTATTCACGGAATTAGATTGCTATCTTAGTCCGTGTTCTTATTCACTAGTTTAAACTACCAGAGACGTATGTACGATCACATGCTATATATAGGTATCTGTAAATATCAACATTTGTATATAAGCCTCTTCTCATGTTACGATAAATCATCATTGTATCTCTGCTATGTGTAACTTGTAGGACATGTTTTGGCTATCGTATGGTTCACCTTTAAACTATTGTTGTCAAATTAACTTATGCATTGCCTTCGGCCATCAAATACCTATATATATGTATTTTATTACTTCTATTACATAACGAGATTAGCTGAATTGCCCTAACTAGGAGGGTACTGTCTCCAGTCTCAGACAAAGCCAACTTCCGGTCCAAGTTTGTCAGTTGTCACTCTAGGCAATTTTACATCTAGTTTGTACATATGTCATTGCTTGGATGTTTCCGACCAGGGCTTCAGAAAACCCTCGAAGCCTTTCAATTTTGTATTTGCCTTGACTTATTTTAAAGCCTTTATCTAATCATAACTAGAAGTAAATGCGTTCATAGGATTGTAACGCACTTGAATCAGTATCTTTTTTAAGCTTCTCCTTCCGCCTCGAATAAAGCGAGACCAGCGTAAAAAACAACATGTAAGTGACGTTACAAAACTAGTCCAGAAATATCGTTTGAACCATATAATTAGATTGGTATTCGAACTGAAGATTTAGGAATTCTGAAATTTATATCCATTTCTTATATATTTGAATTGTAAATATTCTGGCTAAATCGGTTACATCCATATCGAACATGAAACCATACCTTCACGTATAGACTAGGTCTTTGACGGAAACTGATTGACGTTCATACTGACACGATAAAAAATATTGTTAAATTAAAAAAAATCCAAAAGTATGCACACATTCTCCTTCTGACTCATCCTACCATAGATCATAGAGTGAGTCCCAGGGGCGTAGTGAGTCCCAGGGGCGTAGTAGCGTCCATAGAAAAAAGGCGCCCGGGCTTACACCGTGTACACCATTATATGATAAAACAGTGATATCTTAACATTAACAAAATATGGCATAATGCCATCAAGATAATAACACATTTGCATTTACTTATTAACTAACTTCTACTTATTATGAAAGCAGCTAATTCTTCAAACGTCGAAATAGTCAAAATACTTTCATAATTTGTCTCTCTTGAACTCTCGGCCAAATAGCTTCCTCCGGATAGAATTTCAAGTCTATCTTTTTCCCGAAATAAACACCTCCACAATTTTTCATATTCTAATGGAGAGTTGGGTTGTACAAATTCTACGTGATATAAGAAAACAAAACACCTGAAATAAAGTAGCACGAGATTTTGAAAACCGCGTATGCGGTATATATATATATTATACATGGTATGTGTTCCATTAAGATGCTTTACGTATCTCAGCTATATATATATTATACATAGTATGTGTTCCATTAAGATGCTTTACGTATCTCAGCTATATATATCATACAAGGTATGTGTTCCATTAAGATGTTCCATTAAGATGCTTTACGTATCTCAGCTATATATATCATACATGGTATGTGTTCCATTAAGATGCTTTACGTATCTCAGCTATATATATTATACATGGTATGTGTTCCATTAAGATGCACGTATGGTTTGCTTTACGTATCTCAGCGCGCACTTTTTAATTGAATCGCTTTAGAAAGAGTTACGTGCGTTTGTATAACTGGACTAGAACTGCAATATAGAAATATGTTTTCGCACGGACTTAGATAACGTACTTGAATCAGATCTAATCTAATTCCGTGGTTTTCGTGATAAAGAAGTGAAAATCAGGATATTTACGTTTACAGTATTTACCGATATTAAGCAACGAATATTCAATCCATCACGCACACAAGTACCCTTATTTCGAAAAATGTGTGTATGAACATCTATCAGCCGGGTATCTTGGTAAAGTACATGTAACAGAAAAAGAAAAATGCAACGGGCCAGATCGCAGGGATTCTACCAATTGAGCTACCTTGTCGCGGCGATCGACCTAGTCCAGGTCTACTAAATCAACGTTATGAAAGAGTTTGTTTGATGTGCACCGACCGACCCACTAAAATGGAATCTATTGATATTTTTTTTTTTATAATTTTGATGAAATAAAATGGACTGAACAATCGCTGAAAGTAAACTTTTTTACAAAGAAATATGTTGTTTTTTCCTGAAAAATACCTATCTATACTTACCAACTAAACAAAATGTGACTCAGATTGAGAAAACTTAAAACAAACATTTTTTAAAGATGGCCCAATTGGTATTCATATAGAAATCCTGACGTTACTTTCGACTATCATACTGCAGGGTCAATTTGTGGGATAACCAGAAAGCGGAATTCTGCCTGGTTGAAACAAAACGACTGGGTGAGACAAAACGTGTATGGTGTACTACAATTAAGTTCACTGGGCACTTTGAATATATCTTTAGATAACTGTCCCTAATAACATGCTTCAAAAATTCCTATAATCTTTGCCCCCCTGAACCCCTAACCAAAATCGGTGGCCCCCAGACCCATCGCCTGACCATGGGCTTACACATATCTTTTGGCATAGCTACGCCTCTGTAGACATACCTTTATGGCAGGGAGAGAACCTACCGGTATTCGTCTACTTTAAATATGACTTTTATCAGACAATGCTATTTCGTGTAGAGTACATTATCTACTATTAAGTCTATTAAATAACCTTCAAGTTTTCCAAAATAGCAGTTGTGCGATTTCTTTGATAGAACATGAAAAGGAAGTGGATTTTGTTTGTGTAATCTGGGTTCTATCAGAGATGTGTAATATATACCACAGGGACCTGAGAATTTGTTACAGCTATACTTGTACCTAAACTAAGGTGTTCCAAGTAATTTTACATGTTTTAGGGGTTTAGATCGACTTTCGGTAAAAATGACACTCCCAATGATCATAAATCAGAATTTGTTACAGCCATCATGGACTTAGAAGCTATCACGGACTTAGATGCCAGAAGGTAGACATTAGAGTTTTGTATTTTGAAGGCCAAAAACTATCTTCATGAACCTTTGGTGGTATTTTGTATCCAACTATTTGTTTTAATTCATCTGGGTCAAATGTGACTTGTTATTATCAATGAATGAAGAACATTAAAGGAAATAAAAACAACACGACAAAGTATATGATGTTCTACGACATTACGAGCACCATTTTATTGGATCACTTTAGAAACAAATAACAACTATACTTTTACACTTACAATAAAGCACAAGAATACGAATCCATAACATTGAATTAGGACTCAAATACTGACCTGTTTTTAACGAACTCCTGGGTATTTCACCCAACTCCTGGGTATTTCATCTAACTCCCGGGTATTTCACCTAACGCCTGGGTATTTCACCGAACTCCTAGATATTTCACCTAACTCCTGGGTATTTCACCTTACTCCTGGGTATTTAATTCAATTACCGGGTATTTCACCTTACTACCAGGTATTTAATTTACCTACCAGGTATTCCACCTTACTACCAGGTATTTAATTAACTACCGGGTATTTCACCTCACTACCAGGTATTTAATTTAACTACCGGGTATTTCACCTTACTACCAGGTATTTCATTTAACTACCTGGTATTTCACCTTACTACCAGGTATTTAATTTAACTACCGGGTATTTCACCTTACTACCAGGTATTTAATTTAACTACCGGGTATTTCACCTTACTACCAGGTATTTAATTTAACTACCAGGTATTTCACCTTAATACCAGGTATTTAATTTAACTACTGGGTATTTCACCTCACTACCAGGTATTTAATTTAACTACCGTGATTCACATTACTCCCAAGTATTACACATAACTCCCAGGTATTTCACATAACTTTCTGAGTATTTCACATAACTTTCCAGAATTTCATCTAACTCCAAACTCACGGGTATTTCACCAAGCTCCCAGGTATTTTACCAAACTCCCAGGTATTTTACCTAACTCCCCAATATTTCACCGAACTCCCAGGTATTTAACCTAACTCCGGGGTATTGAACCTTACCTAGCTCCCGGGTATTTCATCTATCTCCAGGGTATTTAGACACATGTTATAGTGAGGTTTTAACCTAACTCGCCCCCAAGTATTTCATCACAGATGTTATAGTGAGGTTTTCCCCTAACTCGCCCCGAGGTATTTCAGCACAGATGTAATAGTGAGGTTTTCCCCTAACTCGCCCCCAGGTATTTCAGCACAGATGTTATAGTGAGGTTTTCCCCTAACTCGCCCCGAGGTATTTCAGCACAGATGTAATAGTGAGGTTTTAAACTAACTCGCCCCCAGGTATTTCAGCACAGATATTAGAGTGAGGATTTTAGGGACAATCTTTTGTTCAAATGAAGTTAAATATCTATCATATTGTCAAAACAATTTCATATGTAATTGATTTTTGCATGTCAAAATTTCTGATAACATTTAAAGAATAATGTGCTACACCATATCATTAACATACCTGGAGGCTAATCATTAAGAAAGCAGTACAAGTACTTCAGACATACAATAACTTTGTGTCTTTCTTGATCCTTTAAAACAAATACTAAAGATGCATGCCAATGCTCAAAATGATCGACGAAACTCTAGTTCACTGAAGTCAAGTTATATTGTAATGCAATTTTGTATATCGTACTTAAAAGTGAAATGCCACTGTGCTGTCAATATACATGAAAGTTCAATTCTACAATGTCATGTTATATCACTATCGGATACTTACTAAAGTCTTACCAATAAATGTGTAATTACTTCGTTTAACTTCAGGAATGTTATAAGCTTTTCATATAAATCAACTCTTTGAAAAATGAATGATCGGAGATTGAAAGAGTCCAGATTGTACTGGATTTTGTATTAAAACAGATCCGAGTTTCTCTTTAGTTTAATCTGTACTGAGACAGCTATAATTTTGTTTTCGGTGAAAAAGGTTATATGAAAGGAGTTTCTATTATGAATTGAAGTTTTCATAAAATAATTCTTTGGAGAAGAAAAAAGATCTTCAGTAATCTTTGATAATTTATTCCTTTTGTATTGTATTGTTTTGTTAAATCATATCATAGATTTTTTGTACATGACTGAGTAAATCCTAATGTATGATTTTACCAAATAATCATCTGATAATTCCTATTTTCTGAAAACAACTGTTGAGGTGGTAAAAGTGAAATTTAGACCACAACCAGGTGACATCGCAGTTTCAATGATATAATATTTTCACTAAAAATCAATACAGCATTGGTATTATTTTAAAATCCCAACCCTTGCAAAAAAGTTGTACTTTGAAAAAGATATAAACCTTGTGAGCTGTTGTGAGCTCAAGCAGAAACAGATGCCCACATTACCTTACACATGTGTCGAAAAACCTAGATCACATGGAGGTTAGTCTTTATAACTACAGTGAATCCTTCACATTAAAATTTAAGACTTTTATACATGAACAACAAACAACACTTTGCATGCACATAGAGTTTTCTGCTCTTCCATAACAATAATGCAAGCTACACCAACCTCCAAACTATGTAAACAATTACAACTCTAAAATATGGCAATTTTAAAAATGGAATACAAGCAGAAATTTTGCAAGTTTTAAATTAACATCTTTTCAAAGTCTTTATTATAACAATTAAGACCATAACATCCCATTTCCTTTCCGTTCAAAAATCACAGAAAACATTATTGACAACAAAACCGTAGACAAAAATAATGCAATGCAAACAAAGCATTTCCTCTCAGTCCCAAATAGTCAATACATGAAGTATCAATGGAAAATATCAGAAGATACTGTACAATGCAATAACAAGATCTACATTTGACTTTTGATCATCCAAAATATGTTATTGAAAAGAAAAACATGTTCCCTTAACTTCTGACTGAATAGTGGGCCAATCTGTCCCCCTAAAACTCTGACTAAATAGTGGGCCAATCTGTCCCCCTAAAACTCTGACTAAATAGTGGGCCAATCTGTCCCCCTAAAACTCTGACTTAATAGTGGGCCAATTTGTCCCCCTAAAACTCTGACTGAATAGTGGGCCAATTTGTCCCCTAAAACTCTTGACTGAATAGTGGGCCAATCTGTTCTTAACACTGACTGGATAGTGGGCCAATCTGTCCAAAACACTGACTGGATAGTCAGCCAATCTGTTCTTAACACTGACTGGATAGTGGGCCAATCTGTCCCCCTAGAAATCTCTGAATAGTGGACCAATCTGTCCCCCTAGAACTGTGACTGATTAATGGGTCAATCTGTTCCCCTAAAACACTGACTGGATAGTGGGCCAATCTGTCCCCCTAAAACTCTTACTGAATAGTAGGCCAATCTGTCCCCCTAGAACTCTGGCTTAATAGTGGGCCAATCTGTCCCCTAAAACTCCGGACTGAATAGTGGGCCAATCTGTCCCCCTAAAACTCTTGACTGAATAGTGGACCAATCCGTCCCCCTAAAACTCTCTGAATAGTGGACCAATCTGTCCCCCCTAAAACTCTTGACTGAGTAGTGGACCAATCTGTCCCCCTAAAACTCTTGACTGAATAGTGGTCCAATCTGTCCCCCTAGAACTCTTGACTGAATAGTGGGCCAATATGTCCCCCTAAAACTCTTGACTGAATAGTGGGCCAATCTGTCCCCCTAAAACTCTTGACTGAATAGTGGGCCAATCTGTCCCCCTAGAACTCTTGACTGAATAGTGGGCCAATATGTCCCCCTAAAACTCTTGACTGAATAGTGGGCCAATCTGTTCTTAACACTGACTGGATAGTGGGCCAATCTGTCCCCCTAGAAATCTCTGAATAGTGGACCAATCTGTCCCCCTAGAAATGTGAATGATTAATGGGGCAATCTGTTCCCCTAAAACCCTGATTGGGTAGTGGGCCAATCTGTCCCCCTAAAACTGTGACTGATTAGTGGGGCAATCTGTTCCCCTAAAACACTGACTGGATAGTGGGCCAATCTGTCCCCCTAAAACTGTGACTGATTAGTGGGGCAATCTGTTCCTCTAAATCACTGACTGGATAGTGGGCCAATGATATGAATTGTGACTAGATCAACAAAGCTCAACTGTTGATGACAATGCAGATAATTTTGCTGTTGTTTAGACTGTTTTATAACTATCACCAAAAGTGAGAGATGTTAAGTTTGATAAATATCAGGGTTGCTAGATAACAAGGACACTCTACTTTTATCTTTTTGTAAGAAAACTACAGTTAATAAAACAAAGGTAATAAACTTGACAAAGTCACACTAGGACGGAAATGTTTAAGCTTAAAATGCATAATGATAACAATTAAAATTGAAGTTTATCATGTCATGAACACTAAGGGTATCTTGCCTGTTACACCAGTTGGGTAATAACATAAATGTTAGGCAGGAACATCAACAAACATCACCAGTGGGATGTCATACATCAACCTTTGCCAGGATCATATTCACTTAGTTGTAACTCGAGTAAACAGGGATATTGAACATCAGTGTTCTTCCGGATTCCAACATTAGCATAATTATATCTTACCAGTGGGTATGATCAGTGTTACCGGGATATAAACATTTTAAGTTAATGCCTCATTTGAAATATCAAAACAAGGAGTCAAATATTTTTTCCAGCATTTGTTTTCTTTCTATTAGCAGTAAAAATAATGTATTTAGCTGTTTGATGTCAAAAGTTTCATTTAAAACATTGTAAACCAATATAGTACTATGGATTATATTTTTTCTTGTTTACAATGAATATTTTAATTAGATCTTGTACATGAAGTAAAATTATGCTAGGAGGAACTCTCCACAACTGGAGGTACAGAATTTGTCTCAGGAACTTCCTTAGTAGTGTTAGATGGATCTTGGGATTCAGTGCTACTTGTGGTGCCTTCTCCATTTGTTGTTATGTCACCCGCCTCCGCCGTGTCATCTTCAATGTAAAATGAACATTTTAAAAATAACAAACCTATGGTTACGTTGCAGGTAACTATCAACGGCATGATGTAACAACCTTATTTGACAATGGCATATATTAACATCAAGTAGGATTTGTTTTAAATAGTAAATAAAATACTGGAAAACAAATCAAGCATTGTTGAGGAGATAACAGTCAATAATTATTTATAAGAGTAATTTTTAATACATCATGATCTTGAGACTTAATTTTTAATACTCCATCCTTCATTTTCATTGGTCAAAATCATATTTCATCCTTCATTTCCAAAGGGTTTTTTAGGGCTTCAGGCCCCCCCCCCCCCCCCCTGATACTTCTTCCTTCGTTTTCATTATACATAATCATACTTCATCCTTTGCTTTCATTAGACAAAATCATCATTAGAACATATTCCTGGGTGAGAAAACATCAATAAACAAGGTAGAGTAAAAAAATTATAATAAGAGCAATCCATGGTCCCCCATCTCAGGACAAACTGCGATGTCAAAAAAGAATGAAGAGCAATATATCTGTACACAATGGGACACAAGACCTGATCCCCACACTTGGCTATCTTATAAACCATCCCCCAAAGTGTAACAAAGGAACAAACAGACATAACTTTATAAACAGTGGGGTAAAAGACCGGATTTTTGTAAGTGACCAACCCCCGTCCTAAGAGGTAAATCACATCAAATTGTAATTCGTGTACTCATGTATAATGTGATGAGCTAAGGCATCCATAAATATATATAATCAATTTGATAATTTTCAGATGTTCCAGACAAAAATGACGAAAAATGAACAAAGGGCCCTAACTATGCATAAGTACAGTGTCAGGTCCCTTACGATTACATGACGCTTTGTCATCCCAAGAGGTACTCACATACAAAATCTGGCTAACATAGGTGATGCAGTCTGTAGGTTATGTCCCCGTGATACAGTCTGTAAGTTATGTCCCCGTGATACAGTATGTAAGTTATGTCCCCTTGATACAGTATGTAAGTTATGTCCCCGTGATACAGTCTGTAAGTTATGTCCCTGTGATACAGTATGTTAGTTATGTCCCCTTGATACAGTATGTAAGTTATGTCCCCATGATACAGTATGTAAGTTATGTCCCCGTAATACAGAATGTAAGTTATGTCCCCGAAATACAGTATGTAAGTTATGTCCCCGTGATACCGTATGTAAGTTATGTCCCCGTGATACAGTATGTAGGGTACGTCCCCGTAATACAGTATGTAAGTTATGTCCTCGTGATACAGTATGTAAGTTATGTCCCCGTGCTACAGTATGTAAGTTATGTCCCCGTGATACACTATGTAAGGTACGTCCCCGTGATACAGTATGCAAGTTATGTCCCCGTGATACAGTATGTAAGGCACGTCCCCGTGATACAGTATGTAAGTTATGTCCCAGTGATACAGTATGTAAGTTATGTCCCGTGATACAGTATGTAAGTTATGTCCCCGCGATACAGTATGTAAGGTACGTCCCCGTGATAGAGTATGTAAGTTATGTCCCCGTGATACAGTATTTAAGTTATGTCCCCGTAATACAGTATGTAAGTTATATCCCCGTGATACAGTATGTAAGGTACGTCCCCGCGATACAGTATGTAAGTTATGTCCCCGTGATATAGTATGTAAGGTACGTCCCCGTGATACAGTATTTAAGTTATGTCCCCGTAATACAGTATGTAAGTTATATCCCCGTGATACAGTATGTAAGGTACGTCCCCGCGATACAGTATGTAAGTTATGTCCCCGTGATATAGTATGTAAGGTACGTCCCCGTGATACAGTATTTAAGTTATGTCCCCGTAATACAGTATGTAAGTTATGTCCTCGTGATACAGTATGTAAGTTATGTCCCCGTAATCCAGTATGTAAGTTATGTCCCTGTGATACAGTATGTAAGTTATGTCCCCGTAATACAGTAAGTAAGTTATGTCCCTGTGATACAGTATGTAAGTTATGTCCCCTTGATACAGTATGTCAGTTATGTCCCCGTGATACAGTCTGTAAGTTATGTCCCTGTGATACAGTATGTAAGTTATGTCCCCCTGATACAGTCTGTAAGTTATGTCCCCGTGATAAAGTATGTAAGTTATGTCCCCGTGATACAGTATGGAAGGGGCGTCCCCGTGATACAGTATGTAAGTTATGTCCACGTAATACAGTATGTAAGTTATGTCCCCGTGATACAATATGCAAGGTACGTCCCCGTGATACAGTATGTAAGTTATGTCCACGTAATACAGTATGTAAGTTATGTCCCCGTGATCCAGTATGTAAGTTATGTCCCCGTGATACAGTCTGTAAGGTACGTCCCCGTGATACAGTATGTAAGTTATGTCCCCGTGCTACAGTATGTAAGTTATGTCCCCGTGATACAGCATGTAAGTTATGTCCCCGTGATACAGTATGTAATGTACGTCCCCGTGATACAGTATGTAAGTTATATCCCCGTGATACAGTATGTAAGGTACGTCCCAGTGATACAGTATGTAAGTTATGTCCCGTGATTCAGTATGTAAGTTATGTCCCCGTAATACAGTATGTAAGTTATATCCCCGTGATACAGTATGTAAGGTACGTCCCAGTGATACAGTATGTAAGTTATGTCCCGTGATACAGTATGTAAGTTATGTCCCCGTAATCCAGTATGTAAGTTATGTCCCTGTGATACAGTATGTAAGGTATGTCCCCGTGATACAGTATGTAAGTTATGTTCCCGTGATGCAGTATGTAAGTTATGTCCCCGTGATACAGTCTGTAAGTTATGTCCCTGTGATACAGTATGTTAGTTATGTCCCCTTGATACAGTATGTAAGTTATGTCCCAATGATACAGTATGTAAGTTATGTCCCCGTGATCCAGTATGTAAGTTATGTCCCCGTGATACAGTCTGTAAGGTACGTCCCCGTGATACAGTATGTAATTTATGTCCCCGTGATACAGTATGTAACTTATGTCCCCCTGATACAGTCTGTAAGTTATGTCCCCGTGATAAAGTATGTAAGTTATGTCCCCGTGATACAGTATTTAAGTTATGTCCCCGTAATACAGTATGTAAGTTACGTCCCCGTGATACAGTCTGTAAGTTATGTCCCCTTGATACAGTATGTTAGTTATGTCCCCTTGATACAGTATGTAAGTTATGTCCTCGTGATACAGTATGTAAGTTATGTCCCCGTGGTACAGTATGTAAGTTATGTCCCCCTGATACAGTCTGTAAGTTATGTCCCCGTGATACAGTATGTAATGTACGTCCCCGTGATACAGTATGTAAGTTATGTCCCCCGTGATACAGTATGTAAGGTACGTCCCCGTGATACGGTATGTAAGTTATGTCCCCGTGATACAGTATGTAAGTTATGTCCCCAACAAAGTGAGCACTGACTGACTGACAAAGTGCTAACCACAGTTTCCTTCAGTAGCACAGATGGGGGACTGTTAAAAGCTGTATCAAAATTAGTGACAGACTTCATCTCCAAAAGCATCTCTCAAACGTATATTCCAATATATTGCTAAATTCTCAAAACAACAACAATGAAATAGATAATTTCTATGTTTTGAAAAATGGATGCACTCATTGGAAGGACTCCATACCACCATTTTGAATTTTGGACTCTGAGAGCTTCCTTTGAATTTCCTCTTCTTCCTTTTTTGCTTTTTCTTTTTCCTCCTCTTCTTTCTTAAACTTTTCTATGCGTACATATTCTTCTACAAAAAATAAATTGCAATAAGCATTCTAATGAGTACAAAATGTGGCACATACTAGCAAAT
This sequence comes from Mizuhopecten yessoensis, assembly GCF_002113885.1. Taxonomy (NCBI): domain Eukaryota; kingdom Metazoa; phylum Mollusca; class Bivalvia; order Pectinida; family Pectinidae; genus Mizuhopecten; species Mizuhopecten yessoensis. The sequence goes on along the minus strand of NW_018404831.1, from coordinate 126,185 downwards.
TTCAACAATGATTACACGAACAAGTACCATGTGTCACAGTCTCAGATCCAATCCAATTATGTGTATTCAGAACAACAGTGTTTAGCCATGGGTTTCCTTTGTTTGGCAAAATATTTTGTTCATATCAGGGTGATTCCAATGTACTTACAAACCTTGATCAGTCTCCCTCCAATATGATAACCACCAACTAAATCATTCACCTGTCTTATCAATGACTTACCTGCTAGCATGCTGCACATCTTCTTGTGTGTAGGCCAGTGTAGCTTCTGACAGCGGGCATCACAGTACCTCACCTGTTAAATATATAATTATCAAATCTTAACACTGGTAAATACACAGATATATACAAGCTCATTTGGCCATTCATACAAGAAAAGGTACAAAATTAGGAGATGACAGTACTAAACATCTGGTTAATTAAAAATTATGGGAAGTTTGAACACATTTTTTTTTACAATAATAAAATCTTTCTAGTGATAAATAAAACCCTTCTTATCCACATTTCGAGTTGTTTGAAAACAAAATCTGAGTACTGAATTCGCAGAATTTTTCATCAACTTTGGCTAATGGTGATAAAATAATAACCTTGTGAAACTCGGAAATGAGATACATTTCCACATCCACAGTATTTCATAATTGAGAAACAGGTTTCACTAATGATGTGTGACTGTTGTAGTCTACTGACAATTTGTACATACATATGTCATATGTTATCATTAATAAAGTTTCTGTACTAGTAAACATACACACACCAACTAAACAATTTTAGGTCCTGAAAACGTAACAGCCCATCAGTATAGATTGTGGAACGTTCATGTCACATCGCAGACAGAACAAACATGTGTGTCATGATACTACTGTGTATACAATTTATAATCGTGACTTGGCCACCAATCCTTGATTTATAACTTAATTCATATGTTACCTGCACTTGTGCTAAAACAAACAGGGTTGACAAGGAGGTAGGTGCAACTAATTAACCCATAATTGCAGTTTCAATCCACCCTCCCCATTCTTATTCCAGAAAACAAGTACTGCTTTGTGACCTACTTACTGGCTTCTTCATCATGATTAAATGCAAAATGAACTTGGTAATCAAAACGTAAGTAAATTATACATCAATGTCTTTAGACTGTTTTATAATTTTATGTCATATCCAACAAGATTGACAATATTTATTTTACTCTGTTATTTTGACAGGAGGTTTACTGTTAGAGAAAAGAGAATCTTTCCCTTCCTTGAGGGACAGAAATCTGTTACTTGACGGTTGTTTTTTTGTTGTGCAACCATGGCCAGAGACTCTTACACAATCCACACAAGGGTAGAACCTTCTCACTATTTCAGTAAGGAGAACACAGGAAAAATGTGAATATTTCTGCACTTGTTAATATGATTATCTAAAAAGTGCTTAAAGAAGGCAAATGATTAAATTTTGAAACAACTTGCCATTTTACAAGCAGAACATTTCTTTTCTGCATATAGTTCTCCACAAGTACCACAAATATCATCCGCATCAAAGGTCATACGGTGACCATTAATTCCTTGGGTTAGCACCGTCAGACCACTCGGGCTATCTCCCTGTCCAAAAAAAACATTCTGAGTTAATGCATATTAATGGAATTCAATTTAACATGTACACAAATAATTGAGAACAATACACCAACAAGCTTGATTAACCCATTTATCTTAGTTCCTAGTTGGTTATCTTTATTATCTCCCTTGATATAACCGTAAACAATTTTGAAAAGCAGTCCTCAGTAAAATATTAACTCTAACAGAAATAAGAAAAAAAGTGTTCCTAAATTAACAGGTTTGTGTGACAAATATGCAATAGAATGTGATGTTTTCAATGGTTTGCTATCAAAGTTAGGGCCTTCCAAATGATGCTACAAGTAATCGAGCACTTACGATTTTGACTGCAGCGAGAGTTCTGACGAGCTGTTGTAGCAGTTGAGAATCTCCGTAAGGAAACTCCCTCAGCATCTGTCGGATCAATCGCTCTTGTATCTCAGAGAAACCATCCTCGTCCCGTCCCTTCACCAATCTACATAATAATAAACCTGAGATTTGTTGGTGTTTTTAACAGCAAATTTGTTCTCACCTAAATATAATGCATTTCTCTAACTGTTTTAAAGTATTCATCATTAGCGTAAGTATCTTTGTCTATGTAACTTTGAGGTAAATATTATTCTACATGTGCAACATTGGTACAGTACCCTATGTGATATTAAATCTTCATCTTTAATAAAATTAAGTGGTTAAAATATATTTTAGGGGAGGGTTGGGGGGTAATACATGAATTAAAGAACAGGTTGCAGTCCTCTTGTATGCCATGAAAAGTTGTAAGTCTGGTGTAGACTTAAAACCCCACAAACCTGTCCTGTTGCACATCAGAGAGTTTCACCAATGTATATGTCACACACGTTATGACAAAAGGTGAATAAATTGCCTTTAGGATGGAACGGGTTCAGGAAATCCCTTCTAGGTACCTCACATTGTTAACATTCAAAAGATGATTTGTATTCAACACAACTAGGCGAGTATGGAAGCTGTCTTACTTCAAGAACATCTTACCAGGTGATCCCTTCTAGTACCAGTACCTCCCTATGTGTCAAACAGAGTACTGGAGGTTGTGTATATGTTATGATTGGTATGGGTCCTTTCTATCATTTATAGTGCAATACTGCTAAAACACCACGGCATAGAAACTGTACTTCTACAGTGTTTTATTTACCTGCGAGACAATATAGATTAAACAATGCGAAAAAACTTTACAAATCTACCCATTTATATGTGTTATATCATATGAACACCTGCATTACCTTTTGATCCAGTTGTCTAATGTTTTGTGTTCTTGATAAGACTTGGCAGCATTTTTGATAATGACAGCCATATAGTGTGTCTTCATTGCCATGGCATCGTTAGTTTCTCGTGCCTTCATGTACTTTTCACTAAGGTGATCCAACACTTTTACAACATTGGAAGATTTCTCCAGCACACAGGTGTAGTCTTGTATTATCAATGATATCTGTGGAATCCAAGGAAAACAAAGATTTCTAAGTACTAGTAATGCTGTATATCGAGAAATTTTCGCTGCTGTTAATTTTCGCCTTTTTTGCCCTCTGGAACAGGGGGCAAATTTATCATTACTGTGACCGTTAGTCAACAACATAATTCAGTCTATTTAGGAATTAAATGTGAAAGACAAAATTAACACTGGGCAAAGTTGGATTTCACAGGCAAAAGGTGAACCTTGGACTGGGCAAAAATGTCCAAGTATACAGTATTTTTCCTGTGCCACATTGTTTAGTCATGTCTCGTGATACCATCCATCTGGGAAAGTTTAGTCCTTGAGAAGTCATTGAACAGAAATTTAATCAAGCTTTCAGGAGAAGTAGACTTTCAAAAGAAGAAGCAATTTAGTTGATTTATATCCCCCTATTTCAGGATATGTTTTGGAGTAGAAAGTGCTAGAAAAAAAAGATTTTCTTCAGCTGTAATTATGGAAATAAAATGTATTGACATTATTGACATTACTGACTTTGCTTATTTAATCTGTATGCTGAATCAAGTGGAAAAAAACATCTAAAATAGTGTAATTAGAATGAAAACAGATATTTTACCCATTTTCAATAAATACAACTTTATGTATTAGTAACCATGGGTACCCGGTGCTGAACTGAGTGAAACAGACTGAAATCTAGTATGAATGCATCAGGAGATGGCCTGTGAACTATTTGATGTTTGGTATCAACTTTACCAATAACACAATTGACACATATGTGATGAATTGCTGAATTTCACAAGTGCCTGTGAAAAGGGCAAGTTACCCCCCTTTATACATCCACAGGTTATAGACTATCGACCTATATATTGACCTATCTATGTAACGGGGTTTTGGGCAATTTTGAGTAGTTTGAAGTATTAATGAATGAAAGTGAAGCTTAATCAAGCATAAAAAGGCATTTTTTCAGAAAAAATCAAGTTCTTTGTGTATATGGTAGCAGTATACAGTAGAAATGGCCTGACTCTGATAAACAAGGCACATGTCGAGGAAATGTAAACACAGCGGATTTACCCTACACAACACATGTATACATGTATATATATTCTTAAACTGCATTACATTTACATTACAAATAAAGTACTGAGAAGTGTATAAACCCCTTTTTTCTATGTATGTCACTTGTGTGAAAACCATGGCTACCACATCAAAAATTACCAAAAAAAGCCAAAAATTGCTATTTTTAACCAAAAATTTGACCCCCGCAACTAGTATTTTTTGTTACTAAGCTCTGTCTGAAATTAAAGATTACCTACCTGGTTGCAGAATTACCTGGGTCACAGTAAAGTTGTAAAACTTGATTTTTTGCAATTTTGTGTCGTGTGCTGTTGTCAAAATTTTACCTCCTGTAAAGCTAGCTTTAAATGTGTACGCACCCATTCCGATTATGGCCAAAATTTCATTCTCGAACCAAAAAAATCTTCTTTCTTTTTTACAAATGTGAAGCTCACATAGCCCACTTCATCATGCTTATACCAATTTTAGTACAGTTTTATTTTTATATTTTTTTTTACATATCATTATACAGGGGTTAGCCATTTAACAAAAATATCACCCATGGCCACAACCCTCTACTGTATACTGCTACCTTAGTATCAACCCAAAACATGACAGGACTTGATCTATATCATCTCAAGGTCACACAGCTTGTACTTATCCAGACAATGTTCCCTAGCATTTCTATACTAAAATTAAACGTCATCCATTACCTTGACAGGATTAAGGTTGGACAGGTTGATCATTTTCAGTAAGGCCACTTCTAGGTCTGCAGTAAGTTTGGGCTCCTTCTCAAGTCCTGAAATATTCCAATGTCTGGCATTTCAACTACCAACATGATTTGAAAATAATTAATAGTAATATCATTACCTATATTATTTCAAATCTATGACTACTTAGTGTTTATGACAAAAAGAACTAAAACTGGCAGGAGAACAACCAATACTACCCATCTGCTCTGCCATGAAAATGGTAGAAATGAAAAACAGATTGCAATATATACAACTTAAGTGAAAACAGGCGCAACATTTCTACAAACAAGAGAATTATAAAGGGTACACAATACAACCAATGTGGTCATGGGTATGGTGCAGGATAAATTACCCTTAGGTACAGTGCAGACCTATTCACCCCAAAGTATAGCATACGTTTAATTTCACTTACCTTGGGGAACAGTGTAGTGTTTGAGGTTTTCCCGACTGAAGTAAGAATTAATTACCGATACACACTGGTGCTGACCTGTAAAAATAAAAACATTTTCAACAGTCAAACTAACAAAGATTTAAATGTTATCCTGCCTATAAAATGAACCATGTTTACACATGTACTTAATTTATCATAATGTAGAATCCTTCTTTTTTTCAATTCTCATGAAATTGATAATATATATTTTAACAAATGTAGTTTTTGTATTTCAGCTAAATCTAACAAGCACACTCAATAAAGTTTTTAAAAAATATCATTATTCCTCAGCTGATCATATGAATAGAACTTTAACATTATGACTTCAAGTTCAAAGCATTGTCCAAAAGTCGTATACTTCACTGTTGTCATTTGTATGTACCACAATATACTATCTTTTTGGGAGACATTTATCATGATGGTTCTACATCTGTTTTCTGGTAGGTGAGGTCAATATTTTATGCAAAATTTTCATTGAAATTGTTACAGCTACTTTTTAAGAAGTAATTGAATATATGATTAGTTAACTGACAGATGATACATGGATACATGACAAGGGGCATATTGCAACACTTAACAAGGCCATTTTTCGTTTATTGCGGTCCAAACAGTTGAACCGCTTAGACCACTGTTGTTCGTTTATGAAATAAGGTTGGACCCAGTAATCTGATGCTACTTTCAGGCGAGCCTTCACAAAGCCTTGCAAGGCCTGCATAAACTTTTGCAGGTCCGCCAGGATTTATACCCGAAAATATTACATTTAAAAATGGATGTACCGGTTGTTTCACATAAATGAACAGGCCCCAGGAGACTTTGTCTCAGATGACCTAAAAATCTAAAGGAACAGTTACCTCCCCTGTGTCAGCTCCTTCCAAAGTTTGGAACAAATTAAAAACTTATCTCCCCTGTTTTATCTCTAAGATAAGAACATCACTTCTGATAATCTATTGGAACAGTAACCTCACCTGTCTACAACTTAAACATTGGAACATAAATACTGATAATCTAATGGAACATTTACCTCACCTATCTACACCTTGAACATATTTTCTAATAATTTTAATCTGGTGGAACAATCTTTTCTGTCTCAACATGTGGGCTGACACATTGATAATCTAATGAAAATAGTTATCTCCCTCGGCAACACGTCTAAGACTGTACACCTGAAAGTACAGACGTTAGCTAGTCAAATATTTACAACCAGTCAACAACCTAGTCTGCTTAAATGTTTGTCTGCCTTACCTACAAAGCCTGCCATCTGGGAAGCTGTTCTGCCCACTGAATTGACATGGTCTACTTTAGCTCCTTCCTCTAACATCAGGCGGGTCGTCTCTGTATTACCTGTTAAAATCATTAACAAACATTCGTACATATAAATATTATAAACAATATTATACATCTCTCACACTCCACCTTCCTTAACTTTGAAAAAATAAATTTACCTATAAATCTTATTAGTTCCAGCGATAACTTGACGATAACTAAGGCAAGTTAAAAACACATTTCAAAAACAAATGAAAACCTTTTTTTATTATTTTTCAATACTTCTGCTTTTGTATAAATTTATACATAGTTTTAATAGATAAGTCATTGGAATAGTTTCAACTGCATGTCTCTACTACTTTGACGGAATGGTACCTGTCAATTTAACACTACTGGTCTGATATTTTGCTTCGTTCATTCTGCTGGCTTCTATTACTACATTTGGCACAACCTTTTGCTTTATATCATCACTGTGCTTCAATAATGATCCCCATCAAGTGACTTCACTTGTAGATCCATGCAATGTGTTTTTTGTTTGAAACACTTTACAGATTACACAGTATTGATTTCAAATAATCTGTTGAAGCTAGCCAAACCAATTAAGTAAAACTTAATGGCTGTTTACCATCCAGCAGACTGGATTAATGAAGCAATTAACAATAGACTAGAAAATATTTGTAAACTATTGAAATACCCCCATGCCCACTCCCACTTTACTGGAAATGGAGTTAAACACAGAGTCTACAATGACAATGTAAAGTAAAATTATTGACTGTAAATAGTATATTTACCTGAGAGGGCAGCAAACATGAGAGCCGTATAGCCATTCTCATGGTAGGTGGAATTGACATCTGCTCCGTGGGCGAGGAGCAGCTGACAAAGCTCTCTCTTCCCTCTAAACGCGGCATGCTGAAGTGGGGTCATCCCAGTCTGTAAATCATATAGATAGGAGTATTTTACTATTTCCTCCCAAACAAACATAAAATAGCTTTCATAACTCTATTACAAGGTTTAGTTTTTAGCAATATCACAATAACATCAAACAGTATGATGTAACTGTGTCTTAATTTGCCTTGTGAGTATGGGAGGAACAAAATATCCAACTTGCTATATATGTACTATATCCTGACCTCTAGATCTACATCCGATTGTATGTACATATCGGTAGACGGTAGGTGGTCATCAATGCCCACTTTATTCAAACTTACATCATCCAAGAAGTCAACATTCTTCACTGTGTTTTCTTTCAAAAGAAGCTTTACTTCATCTGCTTTACCTAGAATTGGAAAAAAAATGTATTATTATATTCAATATATTTAAACAAGGCAAAGAATTAAGAATAATTTATATTCCCAAACCTCCCCCAACTTTCAGTATTCTACAGGTATATAGAGCGGGGCAAAATACCAACTTTCAGTATTCTACAGGTATATAGAGCGGGGCAAAAGACCAAATTTTAGTACCAGACATGACACCATTCCAACAGTTACTCACATACAAAGTTTGGCAATTGTAGGTGGTGTGGTTTTCTAAGCTATAAATGATCTGAACAAAGTCAGTGACACATGATAAACAAAGGACCATAACTCTGCATATCTTTTGACATGAGAACCCAATCTCTATTGGGTTCTGTTTACAGTTCACTTAATGTTTTCTTGTATACCTGCATGAGCATGTCCTTTTAATTTCTACACACAGATTGAGAGGTTATTTATTTATCTCTGGCACTGAATACTTATATCTGATAAAACAATCAAGAAGATCAGTGACCTCTTATTATATATAAGTATTTGCTCCACTTGCCTAGAACATTCTTTTCACAGTTTCAACAATCAATAATTATGATTACACTGACACCAATGATCAAGGGTGCATAACTCTGTAAATTATGTCAGATAATATCCAACCCGCCTACAAAACGCTACAATTGAATAATGGGGCATGCGCACCACTCTGTAAATTAGTCAGATAATGGTAGTAATTGAAAACATCCAAGTTGTCTTGGTAATAAACCTTCCTATGATGTTTGAAGTTAATCAATTAAAAATTACTCAAGACATAATGTGTGACACTGTTTCACTGTGGTCCACGCTAAGTCGTGTTTACACAGGGCTGAACCTGAAAGAAAACGACAGGCTAAGATCTGAATAGTCCGAATTATTCAGGTGTTTAGTCTCCTTTTTTTTAATATCGGTCTGGCAACGATTAACCGACGCAAGAGCGATATAAAAAAAAAGTCGATAAAAAATGTCAGAATAATTCTGACAAAGATCTAAACTGATTGCAGTGATGCTGATTTCAGGGATGTTGCAGCTCATGTATAACGAGGGGTCAGGCCGTGCCTAACCAAATTAAATTCTGCTTGACGCTAGTTTGCATTATTCCTGTATAAAACAATATAGGGCCTATTGGTTTTTTGTATTTGTCACAAAAGCCGGACACCATGCATTTTTTCAGATCTGCCTACAGTTCGGTCCAAGAGCATGCGCGGGATTGCTGTTTACCCGGCATCCGTCAAAACTGGAAACGTTCTCTCTTTTTAATTTAATTTTTTATATATATTGTAAGGGATATCTTATGCGACCTAGTCGGCAAAAACGTCAAATGCTGTTTACCCGGCGTCCGTCAAAACTGGAAACGTTCCCTCTTTTAAAAAAAAAATGTATTGTAAGGGAGATATACCACGATTATCACCTCTTGCTATGGGGTAAATAGCATATGGTTTATCAAAAGAATGTCTGTTTCAGTGTAACAGTCACTCACCTTGTGACACAGCATCATAAATTTTCTTCTCCAATTCAGTGAAATCACCCTTCTTCGGCGCCATTTTGACGATTATTGTTAGTCTCAAATGACAACAAAGTGGTATTTTTTTTTTGGTTGTCTAGAATTATTTCTACTGCTTCAACATCTAGGTTTTTGTATAAAATGTGCATGGATAGTCACTTTTGATTGATTCACAAAGAAAGAAACCTTTAACATTTTTTCGTCCTGGATACGAGAGTTTATGAATATTGGACGAGTCTATTTTCCTTAAAAAATATTCTGTCTCCAATTGAAATGTAGAGTCTGTCACACACAATGTAAAACAACAAAATTGGTAAAATAATACTTTATAAAAAATACCTATTGTGTTATAGTGTAAAAATAATCATTTTTATCCAAAACAATCTCAGAATAATGCGTCGTTTGTTTTCTAACGATAACCTGACCCCCCCCCCCCAATAAGTAAATGGTTCAATCCGGAGGAATGGCGGCGGTTCGATAGTAGATGCGGCAAGGTGTGATTATCGTCCATTTTCTATTATGACCAATGGTCCAAGCTGTTAATTTGAAATATTCAAACCGATAATTGTATCTATTGTATTGTAAAATGTGATAACTGTGGACCAGCTGACAATGTCATCGAAAGTGTATAAATGTGAACGTGTCCATCTATCAGTGGCGAGTTGGCCTACATGACCACCCTCCCTGTTTCAACTTTCGTTTGTTTAGACCGAAGCTAATTTACGTTATGGTTGCGAACATTGTAATGCATCTTTAATAGAACATTTCGAAACTCTTTTCCTGCACTAAATTATTCAGCATGGGCCTGTTGCTTATGATGTTTTGAGATAATGAACATGGCATCTATTTGTTTTTGCACAAGGGGCTTCAGTAGGTACAATAGATCTACAGTAGAGGAACACAGGGGCCTGATAATTTGCCCAATGCCATCATCGGGGTGACATTTTTACCAAAAGTTGATCTAAACCATTAAATGTGTAAAATTACTCAAACACCTTAGTTTAGGTCCAAATATACAACAGCAAATGATCAGGCCCCTGTGTAGAGGAATAGTTGATTGTTGTTATAGACAATAGGGTAGTTTGAAATGCTAATGCTACATATTTTTTTTAATATATGAGAACTTATGTCTGTCATCCAATTATTACAAGTTCTGCTTGCATTCGACCACTTCAATATTGCAGTGATGGTACCCCCATGGCCATTTTTCAATATTCTGAATCTTAACTATTGGAAGCTTTCACCTTTGGTTTAGTTACGTAGGACAAATCTAGATAAAAGAACTTAAGGTACAACCAACTGTTTGGAGCTAAAAATTAAATAAAAAAGGCAATTGTTTTGAGGTCTTGATTTTGTGTCGTTATCCTCTTTTAAGTGTGATGTTCTAAAAAAAAAAGACAGACCTCTGAAAATTTCCAAAACAAACCCAGTGCCGTAGAAAATGGATTCTATAATATTGAGCCATCCAATTTAGTATATTCTACATACTTTGAGTTTCACTAGGGCTCGATTTACCTGGTACCAGAATAGTTCCCTAAAGCTGAAGTTCCCTTGTCTCAATTCAATTCAAAAACATCCTGTTTAAATGAACTAAATAAAACCATGTTCATTGACATTTACTTAGAAATGATTTAGTAAACTCAATACTCTTAACATTACAATGGTGATAATGAAATGCAATTTGTTTGAAATTCACAACATCTTACTAACCTTTCATGCTTATTAATGTACGAACCTTCTTGTTGCTTCATTTGAGTGACAGTAAAATATATTAACCAATATTTATTATATATTTATTATTAATTGTAGAAGAGGAAGAAGATGACTGTGACCAGTGGATACAAGCCCCGATGTTTTCTGGACCTGGAAATTGGTGGCCAGTCAGGTAATTATAAGTGAAATCAGGATTTTTGTCATGTCAACGTGTATATATTCTATATATTGTACTCTGTTATAAGCAAATAAATTTGAAAATGGTTCATTAATACTTAAATTTTATCAAATTGTTCGGTCACAGGTTTACCTTAATTCTTTACCCTTGAGGAACAAGGATGGCAGTCATCTATACACCAGAATATATTAAATAGACATTTTTCTCATTTATCTCTATTAAAACTAATTATATACTATATAATCAAGTATTTGTAAAAATCAGTGCCATACTGCCATTGCCCTCATATTATAATATCATGACATCTGATTGAAATTTTTTACTACAGCTAAGTACATATTGAGTAATATCATTTTTTTTCTTCTGTTTTTAATGAAACTTTGATTTTAATAACTTCAGTTATTTGATTTAAAATTCTCCCCCATACAGTTGGACGGATCATAGTTGAGCTGTTCTCTGATGTTACCCCAAAGACCTGTGAAAATTTCAGAGCACTATGTACAGGTAAACCAATGTTTGAATGTGTTTCTCTGCTGACAAGAAGCTCACTACACCCCCAGCTTCAGTTTATCGATGAACTTTGTTGTAGAATGTGCTTATTTCTTAAACAAAATTAACTCCAGGTAGACTAGTGTCAATTTATTTGAATTAAAAGTTATTGCAACTGATTATTTTTGGTAATTTCAAGAAGATTTGTTTGCTTGTCTTGTCTTCTAAAGTCTTTTCATTAGTCCTTGCCAGTTTTATGTACAGTTCATTTATGGTGAAATTCTTAGCAAAATACTGTTGAACCTACATATACATATTCACACCTGATTTTTCAGTCAAAAAAAGCAAAAACTCTTGAGCTGAAAAAAATATTTCTCAAAAGAGTTGAAAAAACTATGAAGGTTTATTCCCAAATTCAGATGTATGCAGTCAGATGAAGATTATCAGTACAAAGGAATGTTTATTATCTTAAACCACAATTAAGTGTATAAGAACAGATACAAAGATACTCTTTTATCCATTAATTAATTCAAAGAAAATCGAGAGTTCATTAGTGCAAAATGTAAATGGGATTGCTGAATCGTTTTCCCAAATAAGGGGTAAAAACAGTCTAGTACTAAACTTCCCTCTCTGGAGATGTGCTCAGATCCTGTTTGGAAGTTTCAGAGATTAACATGTATGTGGAAACTTATATAAGTTATTTATGAACTGGATAATATGAAACGGTTTAAAACCTGTTTTAATAAATTTTGATTATTTATATACAATTGAATTCTTAATTACAAGAACTTGTAATTTTTGTTCTTCATTAAATCATTTCAGTAGAATATTTTCAAGATTTGAATTATGCAAAATCTGATGTTTATGAACAACAGAAAAAGGAAAACATTTTTTTTGTTACCAGGAGAAAAGGGTGTTACCCAGAAAACTGAACAGTCCCTCCATTACAAGGGTACTCCGTTCCATCGTGTGGTGAAAGACTTCATGATCCAGGGTGGAGATTTCACCAAAGGTAGGCAATGGAGATGTCAACAGTTGCATTATTAGAAGAAATTTCTGTAATCTATATTATGCAAAATATCCATTAATCATTGAACCATCGCAAGAATATCTATCTTATTAGAATTTTGCAGTTATTTTTTTTATCAAAAATAGTAGATATGATTTTCTGCTGAATGACAGCTTGAAAGTGCTTTATCTCAAAGGACATATGTGCTACCTCTATCCACATCAATTGAAATAACACCTTGTGGGAGCCAATTCCCGATATATCCATCATTCTTTGATTGAAGTAATGTTTTCTAATGTTTAAATGACAATGTATTACTGAGATTGATGAAATATTGTCTATGTCTGATGCAGTTGTATGAAATGAATTGTAAGTGTTGATTGTTTTGTAGGAGATGGAACAGGAGGCGAGTCTATCTATGGAGGGATGTTTCCTGGTAAGTTTTATCTGTCCAACAGAACAATTTCAGTAATGAGGGGACTTGAAAAAAGCTTGTTTGAAATGGAGTGAATGAAGGGTTCTTGACTTCAGTTCTAGAATATGATATTGCCATTATTGAGAATAAACGTGTTTTTCATAAAAAAAACATGCTCTAAGTTAATTCAGGGCCAACTTTGATAGAATGATTTGAAATGAACCAACACTTGCAGATACCGGTATGTTAGTTACAAGTTGATTTTAACATTTGGTAGACAAAACATTTTCCATTTGCTGGTATGCTGGTATCTGTTTACTTTTTAGTTACAGAACTAGTAATGCTTAAATAAACTTAAATTGCTCCTTTCATAGTTCATAGTTTGATTTAGCCATAGTTCATAGTTTGATTTAGTCATAGTTCATAGTTTGATTTCGCAGTTAGATTTTGTACTTACATGTCAATGTACAATACAAAAATGAAAGGATATTCCTTCTGTTCAACAAAATGTTTAATGTGAGGATACATTTTCCTTAGATGAGTATATAACATTATTACCCCTGGGCACGTATGTATATATTCAGTATATAACCATTGATTTTGCTTTGTATTTGAATGTATGAGGGATAATGTTGCCATAATCATCTGTTAATGTCTGAGCAGTAAAGAAGGAACTAAAAGCATTAAGTCTACTGCTCTATAACTGTTCATCTCTATATAAAGTGCACTTTATGACTAATATGTCGACGAAAACTTTGGTATAATACTGCTACGATTTTACCAGTGATATGTTCACTAAAGCTAGGGCTGTATAGAACTAATGCCAGTCAGATAACTGCAAGTGTTTTTGATATTCACCCAAGAACCAGGTATCTGTTGGTGTTCTTTTTTTTTTGCCACCAGGTTTAGTCATCAAATATCCCTTGTTTTCACGACAATCTGATCACGTTAACAATTATATCTCCTAAAACAAAACTTCACTTAATGATAGTGCAAATTAAATGAAATTAATGGTAAATATTACTCAAATCCTCCTAAATTGGTTTCCCATACATAGTTGTTAACTGTGTAAATTTGTTGTATGCATCACATAGTATGTGCTTTTGTAGTCCATCAAACAGCAGTCAGGATTATCAGTAAATATTGACCTATGTTTTTGGACAGTTATTAGCGTCTGGTACCTGATATTATTTAACAGAATATTGCTCATAATCATACTGAAACTATGTACTTTGATAACCATTATAGCCCTAACTAAAACCTCTGTATACTGCTAACATATGTCCCATAGAGTAATTGCATAATAAAGGGGTTATATATGTCCTTTAGAGTAACTGCATAATAAAGGGGTTATTTTAAATTTAGCATGATGAAATTGCAAAAAGGAAAATGAGCCTTGAAAATGGTGATGATGTTTAAAGTGTCAAATGACAACATGTATTTGTATGGGGGATATCTTCCAAATTCTTGCCATATATGGTTACTTTTATTTACTAGAAACATTTTTTCACAATTCACTATTGGTGTTTTTAACTTTTAACCTTGTCTAATACATGTTTTTTTCTTTTTTTCTCTTCCAGATGAAAATTTTATTTTAAAAAATGATAAAGAATTTCTCCTTTGCATGGCAAATCGTGGAAAGGACACAAATAGTTCACAATTCTTCATGTAAGTATTCAGTTCAGTGAGGTCTGCACAATAGTACACCCTTTGGTACGACGTAATAAAGGATTCAGATATTTTACTGTCTATAGTGGTGTTAAGATGTATTCCCTACCAACTTTACACCTGAAAACCTCTGCTTTGGTCACTGAGGTAATGCTTCTGCATCCAGATCTTACTGAGATATCTTTATAATTCTAGTCACTTGAAATGTTCAGCATGTTATTGACCTACTACAGTAATTTGACCACAAACTTTTAATTATGACGTTATCCAGTAAACAGATCAACAGATCATAATTATCCTCTGAAGATTTTTAGCTCACCTGGCCCGAAGGGCCAAGTGAGCTTATCCTATGGTGCAGCGTCCGGCGTCCGGCGTCCGGCGTCCGGCGTCCGGCGTTCGGCGTCCGTCAACTTTTTCCTTTCAAATGCTACTTGTCCTGAATGGCTCAGAGGATTTTGACCAAATTTGGTCAGGAGCATCATTGGCCAAAGGGTTCTCAGTTTTGTATAAACGGAGGGTATAACCCCCCTGGGGGCAGAGGGGCAGGGCCAAATAGGGGGAAAATAGGTAAATCTTTAAAAATCTTCTTCTCAACCAATAGAAGGATTTTGACCAAATTTGTCCTAGAGCATCTTTGGACAAAGGAGACTCAAGTTTGTATAAACGGAGGGTGTGGCCTCTTTGGGGGCAGAGGGGCGGGGCCAAATAGGGGAAGTAGAGGATTTTTTCTCTCCTACTATACAAGTGAAGGGATTTAAACCAAATGCAGTCTGAAGCTTGGTCAGGAGCATCATTGGCCAAAGGGTTCTCAGTTTTGTATAAACGGAGGGTATGGTCCCCCTGGGGGCAGAGGGACGGGGCCAAATAGGGGAAAATAGGTAAATCTTTAAAAATCTTCTCCTCAACCAATTGAAGGATTTTGACCAAATTTGTCCTAGAGCATCTTTGGACAAAGGAGACTCAAGTTTGTATAAACGGAGGGTGTGGGCCTTCTGGCGGCATAGGAGCGGGGCCCAATAGGGGAAATAGAGGATTTTTTTTCTCCTACTATACAAGTGAAGGGATTTAAACCAAATGCAGTCTGAAGCATGCTTAGGGAGAAAAGAATCAATTTTGTTTAAACTGAGGTGTGTGGATTCCCCTTCTTTGGGGCAGATTAGTGGGGCCCATTAGGGGAAATAGAGGAAAACATTAAAGATCCTTCTCCTTCTGTACCGTTGAAGGGATTTTAACCTAACCAAACTTGTTTGAGAGAATCTTTGGGCAAAGGGAATTGAATATTTTTAAATGGAAGATGCAACTTTGTTACTTGTACTCCTTTGATAAACCTGAATGGTACTCAGCAGGTTTTTAATTGAAAAATAAAATACCAGGTGAGCTATTAAGGCCCCTGGGCCTCTTGTTATTTCATAGCTTGAAATCGTTAGTACAAAACATTTTCTGATGTGTTATAAAAAAAACACAATAATTGACCGTCCAGGGATATTATGGTAAAAAGAACACAACGGTAAGTTTGATCGATGAATGATAATAGATATCACATCTACATGGGAAACAGGTTGTTTTCATTGTTAAGAAATAAAGTCCATTTTGAAAAGATATTTGAGACAAGTAATTATGAACTTTATGGTAGGGTATTTATCTGAAAGTTCTCCATTTGCTAACGATCTTAAAGAAGTAACGACTTGGATACATAGGATTTTGTCTTTGTTTTCAGAGCCTTTTTTGCAGGAAATGCTGTCAACAAGATGGTTGCAGATTTTCACAACCTTTTAATTCTTCCTAAACATATATATTGAGCTGAAACACATAAAATATCAATATAAATGAATCAATGCTATTTTTGGTTTTAGAATCAATTTTGTATGGAAATAGCATGTTACTTGTTGGATATGGCATTGATTGTTAATCCTCAAAAAACAAATTTAGGTATTTATAATTTTTGTGAGTTCACTGTCCTAAACCTCGTTAGCATCAATTTACATTGTGGAAATTATAAGTAAAAAATACATTCATATTTTTTTTGTCATTCAAGAAAAATAGCCATACATTAGGAAAAATAAATATACGAAATTGTTTTGTAAAAATGAACTCAAAATAGTTCTGTAATGTATTTCTGTTGACAAGGATTGGAACAGCTCTGCTCAGAAACAGGAGAAAGATATGAATAATGTATCAGTGTTCATACTAGTTGATAGAAAATTTGTTTTTTTACCATACACTGATATGTTTTGTCGCATTTTACATTATGAACAGAAACCTCTGCGACGTCTGCAAGTATCCAGGTAACACACATGCCTCACCATGACAAGTCCGTAAAGACTCGCCCACAAATTTCCTAGGCAGGCGTCTGTGCAGACTTGAATATTTCATCCCTCTGAACTCTGCTGCTTTTTTTATGATCTTTTTCTTGCTCACGATAGATGCTGTAATATTTTATCTAACGAATCTATCAGTTAGCTATAGTATCAAATATGCCATTTGTGTTTCCCCATTTTAATGAAAATTCAGACGTAATGTTAGTTGATGATAAAATTATTATTCATAATTTTTTCACTCTTTTGCAGCATACACAGTATTTCGTATTTTTCAGTTTTACAGCCAACAATTTTTTTAAATATTTTTTGCAGTTGAAAATTTAGCATCAAAGGAAAAACAATTTCAACAACAAATATCTACTTTAAAATGTTTTTTTTAAACAGATTTTTTTAAGGATAAATCCTCGCATTTAATGTGGCTATTTGATTTTTAATAACAAATAAAAATGGAAAATATGACTTGTCTTGAATTGATGAACATGGCAATAAGACATAGGCATACCTCTCAGAAGCTGGCAAAATGATGCAAAGAATTTATGCTATAAAAAGAAATGTGGTAATAACTTAAATTGCAGATTGAACACAAAACACAAAATTCTGTTAGTGTAATTGATGAGCTTGAGAGATGTACTACAGTGGCATTGACTGTGGTTAATCACTGATTTGTTGTAGGACAGTATTGGTATAAGTCACGTTTTCTAACAGTGTTTCTTTCTCTTTCATGTCACTTCCTTATATTCCCCACAATAGAACAACTAGACCAGCTCCACACTTAGATGGGTAAGTAGAAAGAAAATATTAGTATATTTGTCATACATGTATTAGTGAAATATTTATGGTTCTCGACAGAATTATTACATTGTAAAGTTTCACCAATGATGAAAATTTACTGAATAAAAAAGGGTGTGTAAATAGTGTAACCATTACTGCCTTATTCTAATCCTATCCTGCTCCACAGCAAGGCTGTATACCATTTTGTGTTTGTTACTTGTTTTAAGAAAATATCATAATGTATGTATCAAAGATGTACCAAAACAACCATTTATTCTACGACCACTTCATCTGAACAGAAAATCTCATTCTGTGGCTCTGAATGTAGTAAATCAAAGTATTAATGGGATTGGTTTACTTTTAAATTTATATCTTCACAGTTTTGATATCTGTCAGAATGTGAAAGATAACAGTTTTATCAAGTTAGTAGAAGTAAACATCTCAAAAATGTAATAAAGTGTTTTAAGTGGGTGGGTAGGAACTAAGTGTTCAGAGATGGCTAAATAAAAGGTGTATTTTGTTTTAAAGATAAGCTTGTACAAGGGTTTCGGAGTTAATAAATTAAAAAAAAATAAGTGGATAGGATCACTTATTATCTATAGGTCAACCATAACTTGATTTTTTGTTTTAATTCAATGTCATCAGTTGACCCACTTCAAAGACAGGGAGCATTCATGTCTAACAGATATTTTCTTGTTTTGTCATTTTGTATCTATTTTGCATTGATGACCTCAGTATCAGTATCATCTGTACCTTCGACCTTTCAGAGTTCATGTGGTTTTTGGCCAAGTGCTTCAAGGTCAGGATGTAGTCCGTCTCATAGAGAACCAAGAGACGGACACAAAAAGCCGCCCTCTCAAGGAGGTGCGCATTGGTAATTGTGGGGAATTGGTCCTGCAAATGAAGTCCAAGAGTAAGTAACCTTGTTGTGTCAATTAAAACAACACTTAGATATAGACTAGATAGTAAAGGTGTTCATGTCTTTTCCTAATGAAACAAATTAATAACATGTAATAAATATAGTCTTCTCAAAGCAGCCCTTGGTGAGCAAAACAATTGTCATGGTCAGATTATCGAAATTGATTTTACAATCGGTAACAACAAATTAAAAGTGCAGTAGAGTATCTGATCTGTTCAGATTCCATCTCTCTTCAACGAGAGCAGAAATGATAAGAATGTTTATAAAGTCTGAAAGCTGACTTTTGAGTTTTTTTACGTGTGAACATTAATGCAACAAATACAGTAGTCATAAAAAGCAACTGTTTAATTTGTAAATCAGGCAAGAAGAAGAAGAAAGTGTCGGAGTCTGAATCAGGATTGTCACATGGTTCGGGATCAGAATCAGGGTCAGAATCAGACTCGGCCAGCGAAGGGGATTCAAAGAAACGCAAACGCAGAAAGAAACAGAAGAAAAAAGATTCCAAAAGGAAAAAGAAAGAAAAGAAGAAGAAGAGAGATAAAGATGAAAAGTATGTAAAATTTTGTAAAGGTTTGAATAAAAGTGTGTTCAGAATTTTTAAACTTTATCTGGTGATGATGTTTGACCTCAGCAGACATATAACTTTTTCTCGTTCACCTTGACAGAGATGAAGAGGAGAGCCCTAAGGAGCCAGAGATAACCACTGTATTTGCTGCAATCAGACCTGATGAAATCCCGGAAGTGCCATCTCAGAAGTTCCTGATGAGGAATAACCCCGAAAAAGATCAGGATGAGTAAGAAGCTTTACTGAATCAATTAGATATTTAATAGGTTTTGTTTGGACTGAAAAATTTAACATAAATACCAGTTGATACAATATATTTTCTTGGTCCTAATTTTTAAATGTTCTGTTTTGAGACTGAAAATACAAAATGGCTGGCAAGTGGCCATCTTGAAATTTTAACATGGGGAAATGTCTGTTTGCCCTTCTATCTGTCTGCACGTTAACATTTCTTGTTTGAATGCTTTACTTCAGAACAAATGATTGCACAAACGTCAAGAGTGGCTCATCATGTGTATACAGTGTTGGTTATACACTGCTCAGTTGTTGCAAGGACACACTGGACAAACAACATTTCCAATTGCATGTAGTCTTTTGGAATATGTGTAGAAAGCAAAACAAATCTAGATAACAAAATTATCTTTTTTCCAAATAAAGGATGTTATTCCCTCCCCACTACAATTCACTGGTTGGGATGATTTGCTTTCAGGTGTAATTGTCAGGCCAGAAAAGTTGCTGTATTTGGTGACTTAAAGTAATGGTAAAAGTGAAATTTCTATCCATTTTCAGCAAAGCCAAATCTCCCCCTGGCTATGGTCAGCGGCGACCAATTGACAGGATTCCGTACAGTTCTCAAGTCAAGGTGACACGAAGTGGACGTAGGATCAAGGGTCGGGGTACAGTGGTAAGGAAATATTTATAAGAGCAGCATCAAGGGTTGCAGGGTATTTATCTCACCATTAGGAATTTACACATATATAAAAGTAATTTGACAGTAAAAGCTTGTGTCCTAAATAGACAGATAAGGGTCATAAATCAGTGGTAATATTCACTAGATCGTGATCAACGGTCATGGAAGTTAATTTTGGTAAATACATTGGAAAGTGTGTATCTATAGAGATTTTGTCCTTAGGATACAAATGAATCAGCATTGCCTTGGTATTAATTATTGTGTAATTTATTACAGCGCTACAGGAGTGGTATTAATTATTGTGTAATTTATTACAGCGCTACAGGAGTCGTAGCCGAAGTGAAACTCCACCTCACTGGCGACAAGCCATGCAGAAGCCCCAACCAATGGAGTTTGTGGAAAAACAAGATGAAGACCAAGGAAACCGCTGGGTCAGGGGTGACAAATTGCCCCAGGTGCGGGGTGAGCGAGGTAATCGGCGACTGTCTGAGCGTGATCGTAACTTTGAACCTAGAGAATTTGGTCAAGGTGATGGTGGAGGCAACCCCCGCTTGGGACGAGAGGCCAACAGAGGCGGAGGAGATAGAGATGATGACAGGACACGGGGTCGTAACCGAGACAGGCAGCCCCTCAGGGAGAGGTTCAGACAAGGAGATGAGAAGTGAGGATTTACACTGTCTCCTTCAGCCACTTACCAAAAAATGCTTCCACTTTTGAAGATTTTATTGGCTTTCATAGTTTAATCATTATTTACTGAATTTTTACATCTTTCAAAATAGAGAAAATGTATGTGTTGTTAAACAAATTGATACTCAAGGGAACTATCAAAGTTTATTTAAATAACTGACCTGAATCTGCTTTCAAAATAACAAAATCTTCTAAAATAAAAAAATCTTGCATAGAATAATTATATGTGTCATTGAACTTGTTGTTATGAGGGGCTATCATATCTGACCTTGTCCAACTTCAAAGGTCACAGGAATCTAAGATTCAAACAACTTTTTCACCATCACAGATGTAGTTCGCAAGATGTAGAGAACTAATATTTTGAGTGTAGCTAACTAGAATGAAAAGCTTGGAACAATTTTTGGGTCATATGATTAAAATGTCATAATCCTCAAGCAAAAGGTATAAGCATGCGTACAATTAAGTTGAAATCATTTTGACCAACTTTGAAGGTCACCAGGGTTAATGTGTTTGCCATCACTGGTTTCTAACAGGTGAGCGTTACAGGCTTGTATGGGTCTGTTGTTACTTATAACAAATTTGATGTCAAATACAATTGGACAATCTTTAAGCTTAAAATAAGTTACTTCAGTGTGAAAGCCTGCAGCAGTGTCAAATTGATACTAAAGAATCAATATCTATATTACCAGGGCTGAGAAAAAAGAGGAGGAGGAGGAGGAAGACGATGGAAGAAGAAAGCACAAGAAAGATAAAAGGTAATTTGACATGATGGTGGTGGTTATATGAGTTACCGTAAAAACCGTAAAAACCCATGTTATTTGCGCACCTGTGTAATTTGCGCAGGTACTTTTTGAGGCTGAAAATCTGGAAAAAAGGTTCTACTCGAATATTTTGCGCACCCAAAAAATCTGGAAAAAAAACCGATGTTCATGCTCCGAAAATCGATCTCATTTTTTAAAAATATATTTCTATGATTTTTTTTTCATTGATGTAAAATGATATTTAAAAATAAGAAGAAACTACGTAAAATGTGTATTTTGTTGCTTGTTTTCTTTGAATTATCTGATCACACATGACACACACGTGTGCGCATATCGGCATACATCAATTCATTTTAGCAATATTTTACATAAAACATTTACCTGCTTACAAAAACATATCAATTAATAAGTAATTCGATGTTTATGTGCATATCTCCTGGTGAAAGACATAATTAGATACCTTTTATTGATCATAATTACGATCAGTGAGAAGGGCTCATCATGGCGGCTTGGGTTACGTCACTTCAAACCAGGTCATGTCACAGTTCAGTTTGGCCACGGAATTAGATTATCTAAGTCCGTGGTTTGGCGATATTTTTTACAAATTACAATGCAGTAATTAGCTAACACTATCTCTGTGATTACCCGTTAACAATAGCTCTACTAATTGAAATGATTTGCAGTCGCGATCGACGGACCGTGTTGTTGTTTTTTTCACTCGCCAACACGTGGCGTGAATTACGAAGCCCTACTGCATTGTCATAACTACAGACTGATTTGACTGATAAGGGATTATAAAAAATATGTTTATACTAGAAGCGTGGACAATCAATACATCCTCTTCAAATCTACTCCAAGGAAAAAAATAGTTAACGCAGACTATTTTTACGATGCTTCATTTAATAAATATTGAAATAATTCACGAGGTTATTATCAATCACGTGTTTACGTAATGTTAGACGCGAGATCAACATGAAAGTGAGCCGGAAAAAAACCATGCTATACGTATACGCATAGGCGATTTGAAAAAACTTACAGAACTTACATAGAATGGAGCTTAAATTGAACAACTACATTTTCGTAATAGTATGGGGAAACGCACCGAGATGTCGAAACGTAATGTCGTAAGTTGATCAGCGATTCTCTGGCATAGGAATTTGGCTAAACTTTTTTTGTTAACGGTTACCTATTTATTAATACTTTTCACATAAACTCACATAACAACACATTATGTATCTTTTATTAATGTTTGACATAAATAAATTTGTTGATCGTCATTTGTCTTAGAGTTCCGTGTACCAAGGGACATAATCCAAGATGGCGATCTCTCAGAATCGTCGATCTTTTCCTGAAAAAAACTTAATTTTTCTATACCTGTGTATTTTACGAACCCCCCACTTCGGGTATTAAATTTCTGAAAAAAAAGTGCGCAAATTACATGGGTTTTTACGGTACACTAAAATGGAGTCTTTTCCTTATCCAAGTTTCTCGTATATAAATAATGGCTTACTTTTGTCTCCGATAGTGTCATATGTAAAGTTTGTGCTTATCTAGTTTGTAGTTTGTATTCGGCATGCTATTTTCAGACAAGACCTGTCAATCGTCTAAGATATTGTTTTAAGATGATGTTATATCTTTGTAAGTTTCATTCACATTTAAACTTCAGCCACAAGAAACATAAAAAGCACAAAAAGACAACCAAAAAGCACAAAGACAACAAGGAGAGTGACAATGAGGAAGACACGAGGAAGGCAAGGCATCCAAGTGTTTCTGATAAAGAGGATGTTTCCCGGTCACCCTCACCAAGGTCAGGCAGGGAAAGCAAGAATGAACCGGAGAGGAATGGTCACAGTGAAGCACGAAGGTTGAGTGAGCGCAGAGATGTCAGAAGGTTTGTGTTATGTCTGTTAATCTAAAGATCACATAAATCTGATGTAAGAGCATAAATGAAATAGATATTCCCTAGTAATACCATTTCAACAAGGAAACTATATGAAAATTTATGCTTCAAATATCCATCTTGAAAGTTCATATAATGCAAAAACCAAATGTATTAAATATTGATAAATGTGTTTGTATTTAAAGATCAACTGCTGACAGTAGAAATAGTGTTGAAAGGGGGAGACATGATAGGAGAAGGTCAAAATCACCAGAGATCAGGTCAAAGCAACCAGCTCGCAGGAGATCAATATCGAGAGATCGCCATCATTCAAAATCCAGATCGCCTGACAGAAGACCATCTTCTGATTCACGAGGTCGAAGGAGACGACCTTCAGATTCAGATTCAGATTCAGAGGATGATAGCCGAACCAGATCAAAGAGGCAAAGTAGGCGAAGGTCAGGGTCCTCCAGAGATAGTTCTAGTAGGAGTAGGTCAAGGTCCAGGGATCGCTTCCAACGTGATATTGGCAGAAGGGGCAGGCGAGATGAGGAAAGACGTCCCAGAGTTCTTCCAGGTATCAGGTAGGTAGTAGAGTTTGATTTTATAAGGGATGTGTATTTGTAATTGATGTCACAAACTTTTTTTTAATTTTTACATTAGATTTATTTCAAGAAATTATGTTCATTGTCTTATCAAATGAATGAACAGCTGGTTATGTACAGTTAGGCTGAGATGACAACCAACTATCCCATGTAAGGAGTTTTCCCTTTAGAATAATAACGGAGTCTCCTATAAAGAAGACCAGTGAAAGTAAAAAAAAGAAAGAAAAACAACAACATTACTGTACCAGGTAATGGAAGGCTCCAATATAATTCTGAGATACACAGTTGTTGGTGAGGAACACAGTTGTCTGTGGACTGCCTTGTTAATGGATGTAAACATTTCAATGAAACTTTTGTACATCTAGGAACCATCCCTAGGAAATGAGACATTGGATATTTTCAGGACTCACTTGTAGGCGAAGGTCAGAAATTAACGTTAGATTTTCCCGATTGTTCAGAGCGTACCATCAGTTGGTAGTCTTGTGGTACCCTTGGATGTCCATGTCTGACAAGGTTGAGGTGAAAGCTCAAATATTTTGCTTGTTCTTTGTGCATTTTACTAAAAATAAAACTTGAAACATATAATTCAAAATTAGTTGCTTCATAAAGGTGATCATTAATTAATTTTGACCACAACTTTTTGCAGTTGTGTGAGAGAATTCCATTGAAAACGTCTTAAAGCGATCCAAATGTAACAATAAAGCCCAGTTAGTGTGGTTCATTCAATCTGAAACAGGATATCACAGGGTAACATTGCCTGGTAGGACACCCATACAATCAAAATCTCAGAATCCAAAAGACCAATCTTTTAGAAATTTGACATGGCAATACACTGTGATGTGTAGATGTGCAAAAGGGGTTTAAAAAGTTTCTAAGATCAAGGTTATTGTTTCATAAAATGACCAAGTGTGATACGGTCCTTATCTCCGGAATCCAGAAAGACTTATCTTTTGGGAATTTGACATAGTAATACACTGATATGTAAATGTGCTAAAAGAGTTTTAAAATTATAAGGTCAAGGTTATGGATGATAAAATAAGACCAGATTTGACGGGGGAGTAGGAGAGGAGCCTGAAAAGTCGAGACAATCAACTCCTTGCTGAGAGAATTGATTAAAAAGTGGCTCTGTTATTGATTTAAATATTATTAAACTCATGAATCTTAAGAAATATTTTCTGAATACTTGTGTGCAGACCAGTGAGACAAAAGTCTGAAAGTCCACCTCCCACTCACTGGAAACCGGGACAGAAACCTTGGAAGGTCAAGCCACAGGACAGACCACTCACAACCAAGTATGTGTCAAAGATTTTAATATTTCTTAATATTGGTTAATCACCAAGAATTTTCCCCAGCAATTGAAAAAATTAAAGTATGCAAAAATAAATAAATATTGTGTTGAGGTCAAAGGCCAACTTCAACTGCTGACTGGTTCAAAAAGTCAACATCAGCAACCCAGGCAGTGTTTTAATCTAGGCATCATAAGTGTCACCAAATTACTTACTTACGTTAAAACTATTTCAAAAATATATTCTATTGTAGTGATGTTCTTGGTGCACCCGAGTTGAAAGATAAGAGTCCACAGAAATCTGGTGTTAGCCCAGGAGACAGTCAAGTGAATCCAAGTCGCATTTCAAGTAACTCTCCTGTCAAACTTCATGGTCACCACAGACAGTCTGACGATAGTGATGACAGTGACCGCTCTCCCAGCCCAGGTATAGATATGTCTAGAGGTCGGAAATCAAGCGGATCGGACCCTTCACGGGAAACTCGGTCCATTCATCTTGAGACTGACATGCGAGGGAGGTCAGAGCCAGATAACCTGAGGACAGTGCGCATTGGGAATATGACAGAACAACGGTCTGTACATCTCAGTAAAATGGATGATGACTCCTATAGACGGGATCCTGTTCCAGCTAGTAAGATCCAGTATGATTTGGCGGAACAAGTAGATCCAATTAGGGCAAGTCCTGTTCGAAAGGAATCAAAGTCCAAATCAAGACATTCCTCAGACTCAAGATCAGAAAGTTCATATAAAACATCCGATTCTTCTGAGGAATCTGATACGTCGGTAAAATCTGAGGAAGAACAGCGACGTACTGTAAGAAAAGTAGAGGTGAGTTTAAATATAACAGAAGATTGATCATATCAAGCTAACAAGGTTGTCCTGTATTGTATATCAATATTCACAAAATGTGAATATAAAGGATCTTACATGAGTTTCCATTTCATGAGATTTATAAAATGAGTCTTAGAATTTTTCAATTTAGTGTGCCTCTGGCGAGCTAAAATGAAAAATTTGTGACCGGTTTCATCAATTTCATATGAAATGAAAACAAGTGTAAGATCCTTTTTATCACATAAACAAGATTTGTGGCATTTATTCGTGTAAAACTACAATTTTCATTCAACCTTGAAATGTAAAAAGCTGCAATTTTGACTCCAGTGCGTAAGTCTGTGACGTCATGTACTTGTCCTAGTCATGACGTCACAATTGAAACTTCAAACCAATCGCAGGGCTGAATGGTCATATTAATTACATGGGCTAATACGCTAAAAAATATCACATGGGTATATTCACTTGGTAGCACAGTACATTATGTGGTAAATGAGAGTACATTAAAACAGTGTGAAATAAGGATTGTTTCAGAAAGAAAGCT
Source organism: Mizuhopecten yessoensis (assembly GCF_002113885.1). NCBI lineage: Eukaryota > Metazoa > Mollusca > Bivalvia > Pectinida > Pectinidae > Mizuhopecten > Mizuhopecten yessoensis. The sequence goes on along the minus strand of NW_018404831.1, from coordinate 99,352 downwards.
ATTTGGAGAGTGGGAGGCAGGCAGGATTGAGATTCTATTTCATAATTGTTAACATATGTGGGGACACAAAAGTAGTGGTGGATCGGTGTCCTTCCAGCCCCATAAAATCTAGAATAACCCTGATGAATCAAGAATGGAAGTGATTTTTTTTTGATTTTTTTAAATACATTGGAATAGAATAAAACTTCATAGCACCCTTCAGGTTGATACTTCTTCACTTTAAATATAAATTGAGAGAATGTCAATATATGATTACAGGAACGCATAAAATGGCAGCCACCACCGGACCCTGAGGAGCCAGAGCGTGAGGAGGCTCCACGTATTGTTACCAAGGTAAAAAAAATGACGCTCATTACTATAACAATTGAAAATGTTTATGAAAATTTCAGTATTTTCTTGATGTTTTGGTTTAAAGATGGCTGTCAGACATTTGATCTGTCCCTCCAACATCATGGTAAGACTTAAATGTTTAGCTCAATTACTCTTATACCATAAGACCAACAGCAGGGGTGTAAATTTAGACCATAATGGACTCATCGAGATAAATGAATGGTAGAGTCTACTAAAGTTTCCTAGGGTTGAAAGGGTTAAGGGAGTACTATGCAAAAGTATTTCTAAGTAGGTCACTGTGATCGATATTTTCTGCTTCACTGTCATTGTAATGTTGATACTTTGCATTTACCTCTATTTCTATCAAAACTGGAGCAGCAGTATATGTATGTTTTACAAACATGTTCTAATTGTTGTTTTCAGCAGCCTGAGGATGTTAGTCGGACATCTGTTAGAATGAGGACCCCCCCACTGCCTCCATTGGGACAAGTGGCTGAGGCTGCGTCAGAGATGGCCAGGTAAGCTGTAATACCAGACCCGTTCTCTCTCACTTTAAGTAGTCTATAATGGTGCAGAATTAAAGGGTCCTTATAGGCTATCCTTAGACAAGTATTTTGCTTGCAGTGTGCCGACTGGCTCATTGAAAATGATAGCTATTCTAAATTTTTGGGGAAATTTTCATCAAAGGACTTAATTTTTAAATTAAAAATCACCAAACGTTTACAGATTTATCAGACAAATTCATTGTTACACGAGTGGTTGAAAGTTGGCAGATAAAAGTCAACAGTAGTGAAAAGAACTCATTTTTTCTTTGAGGTAAGATTATTTGACAAGTATTGGCATTTCTAGCCGACCTGGTCCGAAGGACCGGTGAGCTTATGCCATGGTGCGGCATCTGTCGTCCGTCCATCAACTTTTCCTTTAAAATACTATTTGTCATGAACGGCCCAGTAGATTTGGACTAAATTTGATCAGGAGCACCCTTAGGCCAAGGGCATTCAATTTTGTATAAGCGGTGGGTGTGGCCCTCTTGGGGGCAGAGGGCCCAATAGGGGAAGTAGAGGTAAGACCTTTAAAATCCTTCTTCTACGGTATGGTGGAGGGATCTTGTACAAACTGTGGGTGTGGCCCCCTAGGGGCAGAGGGGTGGGGCCAAAAAGGGGAAATATACGTCTGATTGGTCGAGTGAGTAAAAGGGGAAATTGAGGTTTAAATCTTTAAAATCCTTCTCCTTCTGCACTTTTGGGGGGATTTTATCCTTATTTGATGTGGAGCATTCGTTGGCAAAGGGGACTAAATTTTGTATACACGGAAGGTGTCAGTGACCACTCTGGGTTCAAAGTTGTGGTGCCCAATAGAGGAATTTGAGGTTTAAGCCTTCAAAATCCTTCTTCCTCTGTACCATTTGGGGGATTTCATCAAAATTTGGCTTGGAGCATCCTTGGGCAAAGGGGACTAAATTTTGTATAAACGGAGGGTGTGGCCCCTCTGGTTACAGGGCCCAATAGGGGGATTTGAGGTTTAAATCTTTAAAATCCTTCTTCTTCTGAACCATTGGAGGGATTTTATGTAATAAGAATAACTTGCTTTATTATCCAGGTGAGCGATACAGGCCCTCTGGGCCTCTTGTTCTTTGGTTATAACCATGCGTTATTAGACAATGTTTCTTTGGCCTGCAGGTTCTTCTAATTAACCATACATATGAAAGTCTTCCAAAAGCCTTCCCCTGTACTTCAAATGTGAACAAACAAGAATTAAGAATGATTTAAATGTCCATCTTTTTCACAGAAAGAAAAATAGGTGGGATGTCCATGCTCCAGTAGTTGTACCAGAGAGGACCATAGTGAGTGTCCCCCTACCCCCCAAACAACCTTCACCTCCTCGGATAAGCCGATCATCAAGGTCACCCTCATATTCATCAGACAGTTCCAGGTCAAGGTCTCAGTCTCCAACTAGCAATTATCTGTATGGAGATAAAAAGAAACCATTGGACAATGAAGAGACTAAGCCACTGGAGCCAATTAAACAGGTTGAAGAATTTGCTTCACAATCTCTTATTACAAAGTCTGTATCCAAATCTCCTGCAAAGTCAGACAAAGGAAGGAGCAATCCGATTCAAGTGGTCACAAACATAGAGAGTATTCCTCTCCAGGGTGGACGTTCACTGGATCTGAACATGCTAAGTCCCGCCAACATACCTTTCCCAGTGGAGAGTACAGAGAAACCCAAAGACAAATCTTCCAGCAGTTCCGAGAAGAAAATTTCACCCGATGAACCACCAAAGAAAAGTCTGGAAGAAAGATTGAAAGATTTCACTGCTGGGATCAGTGGTTCGAAATCTGCCTTTATTCCTTCAGGAGATAAGGCTAAGGCTAAATCAAGAAGCCCTTCATCAGATGCTTCACCAAAGAAATCCTCTCCTACTAGAAGACCATCCAATAGATCTGGCAGCAGAAACCAAGACCGTAGTAAATCTCCTCACAGATCCCGCAGGAAAAGTAGATCAAAGTCTCGAGAAAAATCCCATTCCAAGTCACCTCTTCGCTCAAGAAGGCGGAGTTCAAAATCACCAATTAGAGTGAGGAGGAAAAGTCATTCGAAGTCACCAAGACGTGGCAAAAGTAGGTCAAAATCTCCTTATCGTTCTAGAGGAAGAAGTTATTCACGCTCTCCACAGCGACGAAGGATTTCTCCGGCTCGGTATTCACCAGTGCCACCCAGAAGGCAGTCTCGAACCAGTCCTCGTAGGAAATCAAGATCACCTAGGAGGTCGAGATCTAGAAGGCGTTCCCCATCTCCCAGAAGAAGGTCTAGGTCACCAAAACGTCGTTCCCGTTCAAGGTCTCCAAAGCGGAGATCTGTGTCACCAAGGCGACGAAGTTTGTCCAATCGCAGGAGGGCATCTGTACGAAGAAGACGTTCAAGGTCAAGGTCCTCCAGGAGAAGATCACCAAGGAGACGTAGTATCTCTCCACGACGTCGCAGCCGATCTAGGTCAAGGTAAGTTTTGAGTATAGTGGTATGGTGAATTTTCACCAAAATCTTTTCTTTAACATCATTCGAAATAACTGCAACAAGAAGGAAATTTTGAATTTCTTATTCAAATGCAATAATGTTTCAAATTTAAATTTCATACAAAAAAGATTGATAAAGAAATTGCTGCATTTGTTTACCATTTGTGAAATTTTACATAATCGAATACAAGTCTCAAAAAGTAAACTTAAAGCCTATCTTTAATAGTATGTTGACTTGATCAGTGTAATGGCAGATGAGCTTGTTGTGAAATACAGTTTTGCTGGTTTTTAAGTGTTAGTTCTGATTTATCACTTGCTCAACTGCCCACCAGTATTGGGCAAAACTGATAGCGTCTTCATGTATACACTGATAACAATTATTAAGATCACCAGATCATGATTACTGATATAAATATTTTACATATCTGATCATACTTGTAATGAAATCCTTTCATTGGTGTTGCAGGAGACGTTCTCCTATACGACGCAGGCCTTCGAGAGAAAGACGCAGGAGGTAAGTAAGACCTCTTGCCCAGAGCAATGTCTATTGTAGTAACCACTCTAAAAGTAGAAATTATTGCAGTATGGAATTGCTTGCATTTTTTTGCATTAAGAAAATTAGCATGAAAAATATCCACATGCAAACACATTCATTACAGATAAAAAGGATATATGTATAAAGTTCAGGACCATTGCCAACACAAAAATGTCCAAACCACAATCAGTTTAATAAGTCACAAACCACGATCAGTTTAATACCACAATCAGTTTAATGAGTCACAAACCACAATCAGTTTAATGAGTCACAAACCACAATCAGTTTACCGGTAATGAATAACAAACCACAATCAGTTTAATAAGTCACAAACCACAATCAGTTTAATGAGTCGCAGCGCAAACATTTTCACACACAAGAATTTTCATTTTCTAGTAAATACATCCTTCGTGAAATCATATTTTCACTGTGTGACATGAAATATTATTGGAATATGAATTCTTAATTAAGTAGCATGGTAAAACCTTAACCTGTCATTTTCTCTTAACCACAAGAGGTGTATGACCAGGTACCTTTAGGTGTGAGATAGTATCTCACACAGTAGGGTTAATTGGAGAGGATTCCCCAGTCATAACATTTGTATAATGACACATCAACAATGCATTGCTATATCAACATTACGCATATTATAGTTGGTGAAAACAACCACAAAAAATGGTTGCAAACCATATTAAAAATAATCATTAAGTGTAATATTTATACCTGTTGCTATTATTAGGGATGTTTTAAAAAAACTTGTGAACCTGTTTAAAGCAAAAAATGGTGTGTTGCGAGTCAAAACCAAAAGTTTTGTTTTTGTCGCTTTTTGAAACAGATATTTTGTATGCCAATTCAGAAATGATGGAAGTTAATTACACCCCTTTATCTCAAGTAACTGAATGATAATTTTGAATAAGATAGAAAAGTGCAATTGAAGACAATACCTCGAGACAGTCACTACATATTACAGATTTTGTTACAGACGCAGCAAAAGTTCAGGATCGTCCAAAAGTCGAAGTCGCAGCAGAAGTCGTAGCCGTCGTAAGAGACACTCTAGTAGCTCGCGTAGTCGAAGTCGCAGTCGACGTCGTAGACATAGAAGCTCTAGCTCTGACAGTGATTGAACATCGCCATAGAGTGTCACAATATGGACTTAGGTTTTTTTAATACAAGTCTGTTAATAGAGCTTACTGCAGAAATAGTTTCCATAATGCTTGATAATTTACACAATTTTGCTTTTATTAATTGTTGATATTTAATGCTTGATTGGGAAGTAGTAACTACAAATCATTCAGAGATTTCTTCATGCTTGAGAATTCACACTATTTTTCTTTTATGAATTGGTGATATTTAATGCTTGATTGGAAAGTAGTAACTACAAATCATTCAGAGATTTCTTCATGCTTGAGAATTCACACTATTTTTCTTTTATGAATTGGTGATATTTAATGCTTGATTGGGAAGTAGTAACTACAAATCATGGGCACAGAGATTTAAGCTTTATTTTCATTTATGTTTTAATGTAATTGTTGGTAGGCCTGTGGTTAAATTGAATATTTATAATTTGTCCAGTCGTACCCTACCACACATTGTACACATTTTTTGTTTTTAAAATAAAGGACACTTGATGAGTGAAACTCTTCAATTTTTATTCAACATTGAGACTATCTTATAATTTTAGTCATGTAGATGATAACATTTCTTATTTCATTTATGAAGAAGGTATTGGATCTTGGTGCAAGACAAAATGTGGTGGATGTGATGGCGATTCTGGTCCTTGTGTAAAAAAACATAGAGATACCAAAGTGTCAACAAAACCATGATTCAAACTCAAAATTGTTAAACCTTGGACAAGTTATGAATAAAGGAATGATATGGAGTACAAGGAGAATAAGACCAGGTATTCTGAAGGGTAAGTGTCTGTTTAATTGATGACACACCTATGCAAATCAAGGTCAAAGTAATGTTCTCAATGAGAGAACCGGGGTTGTCGCAATAAAACAAGGCACGCTAACAAGCATAATCTAAATCTTCAACCTTCATATCCCACAGAAAATAGTATATTTCCCAACGTTGTCATTATAGCTACCATGTCAATCACAAAGCTTGGTCTTTATCAACCTACATCTCTAGAAACTCTGTGGGTTGCGGGTTCGAGGCTGGCCCTGACAACAGACTTAGACATTTTGACAGATAGATGTCAGGTGACCAGACTTAGACATTTTGACAGATAGATGTCAGGTGACCAGACTTAGACATTTTGACAGATAGATGTCAGGTGACCAGACTTAGACATTTTGACAGATAGATGTCAGGTGACCAGACTTAGACATTTTGACAGATAGATGTCAGGTGACCAGACTTAGACATTTTGACAGATAGATGTCAGGTGACCAGACTTAGACATTTTGACAGATAGATGTCAGGTGACCAGACTTAGACATTTTGACAGATAGATGTCAGGTGACCAGACTTAGACATTTTGACAGATAGATGTCTGGTGACCAGACTTAAGACATTTTGACAGATAGATGTCAGGTGACCAGACTTAGACATTTTGACAGATAGATGTCGGGGCCAGAGGAAATTCAGGCTAGTTTGAGGCCTATGTGGGGCAGTCGCCAGGTTCTGAAAGAATGTCGGTGGTTTTTAGCTCACCAAAGGGCAAGTTAGCTTACGTCATGGTGTAGTGTCCAGTGTCCGTCATCCGTCAACTTTTCCTTTAAATAACTTCTTCTGAAGAACGGACAGGCAAAAAGTCATGAAATTTGTCTGAAAGCTTCATTGATAGTAACCGGACAAAATTTGAGAACGAAAATGACCTTGACCTACTGTCAAACTCTTGAAGAACTAAAAGGTATAGAGACTTCATATTTGGCTGGTTGCTTCCTGGGAATGAGCCGGACAACGTTTGAGAATTAAAATGTCCTTGACCTACTTTCAAGGTCACAGCGGTCAAATATGTCAAACTCTTCATATGACTTCTGAAGAACTAAAAGGTATAGAATCTTCATAACTTACTGGTTGCTTTCTGGGATAGAGCCAGACAAAGTTTGAGAATTAAAATGACCTTGACCTACTTTCAAGGCCACAGCGGTCAAATATGTTGAATTCTTCAAACGACTTCTCCTGAAAAACTGAAAAGTATAGAGTCTTCATATTTGGCTGGTTGCTTCCTGGGATAGAGCCTGACAAAGGTTGAGAATTAATATGTCATTGACCTACTTTCAAGATCACAGGTGCCAAATATGTCAAAAACATCAAACGACTTCAGCAGAATAATCGAAGGGCATAAAACTATAATATTTGGCTGGTGGCTTCACCCAAGTTTGCAAATGAAAATGACCAACCTACTTTAAAGGTCACAGAGGTCAACACCATTTCAAAGGATTTGTTCTGAATAACTTCATAAGATTTGGTTCGTAGCTTCTTGGGATAGAGCTAACAAAGTTTGAGAAAGAAAATGACATTGACCTACTTACAAGGTCACAGGGGAAAATATGTCGAACATCTTCTGAAGAAGAACCAAAAAAGCATAGAATCTTATAATACTATTTGGCTGGTAGTTACAACAGATAACGCCGACAAAGTTTGGGAGTGAAATATTTGTAGTGCAATATAACATTTAATGAGAATATTTTGCTATGACTGCTTAAATATTCAGGTGAGCGATACAGGCCCTTCGGGCCTCTTGTTGAATGTTTTTAATCACACATGAAGTACCATAGGCCCTTCTGCGACAAACATGAAACTAGCGGTGTAACAACATACACTGTAGCAATGAAACGGGAACGTCCTCCAACAGTGGAGGGCAAAAAGCAAACGCCTGGAAGCGAGTATGGCCGGAGCTTGTCGACAACTCAACATGATGTGGTAGCAGCCCATGCTTTGCTAGGCTGTGTTTCAAACGAATAAGATATATATATAAGTATGTACATATTCTGTCCAGTACTAATATCAATGGAGAGCTTACTTTTGTCAAACCTGAACCGTGAAAGCAACAGATCCTAAATCAAAACCACAATATATCAAAACTTAGAGTCCACACCGTGTCTCCATTTATTTATGTGCAAATGTTGAAATGTAATTAATAATGCAAATGATGTTTTGCTTCAAAATTGTAAATTGACCGAAACCACATAAAAGATGTTGCAATACAAACAATATTAAATTTATCGAGGAAGAAATCAATTATCCGCATGTAAGTAAACAAAAACTTCACTACAAGAATTCGGTGTTATTGAACTTCAACTAAGATAACGTCTTGTAAAGTCAGTTCGGACTCTAAAAGATTGGGTCCATCTATTTCACATCCTTAGCTGGACTCGCTTTAATAAATGTTTATTTCGAAAATATCTAGGGCCTACAAGAAAAGTTCTTGTGAAAAAGTTTGATCATGATAATCTCGACTATGCGCCAATAGCATGGGGAAACTGCAACAAAGAGCAAATACATAGATTTACTTGAGTACTAAACCAGAATTATCTTTGCTAACACTATCGAGAGAAATGTTGGATGGACTAAACATAATCCTTGTATATAGAATAAAGTGTGATAATAGTGTATAAATCGCTTCACGGAATAGCTCCCGACAATTAATACCACCCTTATCCTGTCGTTCTAATGCAGTTATAGGTCAAGCTCATGAACCTCGTGCTAACCAAACCTTCTACTGAATTAAATATAGAAACGGGAAAGGTGCCTATTAAACCTTTATAATATTATAAATTTACAACTTTTGACTACAATAGATGTTTTGTACTCGAATTAGTACTTCATGTCAAACCTGTCAAAATAAGTTACGAACAGTCCCGGGGACTGATAGTCCGCCTACAGAGTCAAGCACATTGTTCGTCAAATATTTACTAGAAATGCAAATTACAGGAAGACCCATTAAAATTAGTGTGTAGATGCAGATAGCTAGCCAAAGATAGTAAACATTTTACTACACCGTATGGCATTGTCCGTCCATTTACAACTCACTACTGGTCAAAAGAATGACAAAATAAAGCTTGGAACAACATTTGAACTTTGACATACATTTTCGAAACTGACCCGAACATACCGGTGGGGTATTACAGGTGTCTGTGTACCAGATCACCACCCTTACCTTTCAGTGTTAAACCTTTGTTAAATTACTAATATTCTGTTTGGACTCTAACAGGTCACCACTATAATCATCAGTGTTTAACCTTTGTTAAATTACTAATATTCTGTTAGACTATAACAGGTCACCACTACAATCATCAGTGTTTAACCTTTGTTAGATTACTAACATTCTGTTAGACTATAACAGGTCACCACTATAATCATCAGGGTTTAACCTTTGTTAGATTACTAATATTCTGTTAGACTATAACAGGTCACCACTATAATCATCAGTGTTTAACCTTTGTTAAATTTCTAATATTCTGTTAGACTATAACAGGTCACCACTATAATCATCAGGGTTTAACCTTTGTTAGATTACTAATATTCTGTTAGACTATAACAGGTCCCCACTATAATCATCAGTGTTTAACCTTTGTTAGATTACTAACATTCTGTTAGACTATAACAGGTCACCACTATAATCATCAGTAACCTTTGTTAAATTACTAATATTCTGTTAGACTATAACAGGTCACCACTATAATCATCAGGGTTTAACCTTTGTTAGATTACTAATATTCTGTTAGGACTCTAACAGGTCACCACTATAATCATCAGTGTTTAACCTTTGTTAAATTTCTAATATTCTGTTAGACTATAACAGGTCACCACTACAATCATCAGTGTTTAACCTTTGTTAGATTACTAACATTCTGTTAGACTATAACAGGTCACCACTATAATCATCAGGGTTTAACCTTTGTTAGATTACTAATATTCTGTTACACTATAACAGGTCACCACTATAATCATCAGTGTTTAACCTTTGTTAGATTACTAATATTCTGTTAGGACTCTAACAGGTCACCACTATAATCATCAGTGTTTAACTTTTGAATGGTAATCTATATTAATCCGTGAAGTAACCGCTTAAAACGGATTATCAGGGTCACTCTACCTTTATAAAGTAGAGGCGATTCAATCTTGATCTTTCTTGCCTATTTTAAGGAGATTTAACATAATTACAAACATTGAATGTGTGTTTGTGTATTAACACCGTTCTGATATACGTGGTTCCGATCGTAGTGACCAATTAGCATCCACTACAGCATAAATCCTATCTGTATTTATACAAGTCTGTTGTTTGGAGAACAAATTACCCTCAACGAAGACCGCTGAAATCTCTGTAAGTATCCTCTCTTGTATCGCCATGTGTAATTGCTGTAAGTATCCTATTCTTTCTCGTTATGCGCAATAACTGTAAGTCCCATCTTCTTTCTCGTTATGTGTTATTGCTGTAAGTATTTATAATTTCTGTATGCGTCTTCTGTCTAGTGTAATTGCTACAAGTCTTTGTTGATGTGAAGTGTAACTGCTCTTTCCTCCATTTCTCGATATTTGTGATTGCTGTTGACCCTTCTGTCTGGGTATGGGTTATTGTTATATGTGTCCTTTTATTGATCTTTCCTCAAAGTATCCTCTGTCTCGTCACGTAGAATTCATGTTACGGTCCTTGTAACCGCTGTAACATTGTCTGCCTCGTTATATGTAGTACATACATACATACCTACCAAGTAGAAATTGACAATAAGCCAAACACTTGCGATATAATTACAAGTTTTTGTTTTTAAAAAATCCATATTTTTTTTAAATTGCAACAAAATTTAACCAAAATGAACCACTTGAAAAAAATCATTACTGCCCAAGTAAAATTCTGCCATAGAGAATGCATTTTGTATGCTAACTCTTTTATTGAATTTTACAGCATTATTTGAACATAAAGCTTTTGCAAAGCTTGTAAATGTATATACACAAATTATAAATGAAAACGTGTTGAAAAATAAAATCTGACCGAAAAAAACAAAATGACCGTCAGTCACCACAACTAATCTGTATGATTGTACAGTTATTTGCACACATTTAAAAATAAATCCACAATCAAAAGACATGGATAAGGAAACAACATTTTCATATTGCATCTCTAGAATCATTTAATCATTCAGTGCTAACCTTGTAAATATTAGTACCACTATCCAGTATGTAGAGGTTCCCCAGCGAATGATGGTTGGTTATCCTGTTTATTTAACTCGAGTTGGTTTATTTTCAAATGTTAAAAATAAGGTTTACCATATCCAAGCGGGTGAATCTAAGGGGTCGTGAGCGAGGAAACAGTGATTACGGGAGAAAATATTTTTGATCGAATTATTTTGAACCTGATATCAACTTATGCATGGCTTACTCATATTTTTATTTTTATTTTTATTTATTTTTATTCAAGATTTTTTTGCAATATATGGTATAATTACAATCAAACATTTCATATATATACTCTTACTTTCATCAGTTGATATACTTGATGGCTTACTCATTTTGCCGTGAAATCTGTGACAGTGTTATACGAAACCTGAGTATTCCATCGAAATTAATGATTCAACTCTGTTTCTTAAAAACCCCCACTACCATTAATGACCTGCGCATTCCGATATCCTGTTTGATAAGACCCATACATCTTTTACCACAGGTTGACGGATTCTGACTCTACAGAGTGACACCTTGTTTCACAGACACTAAATATAAATGGCGGGAGCGTGGGCTGGACTCGTCCTCATTGTCTTCTTCGTTGCGCTTGGGGTCATCATCGCTGTCATCTCTTTCGCTGTCATGATCTTCTGCTGCAAATCTAAGAAGAATGCAAGGTCAAAGGTCATGCCAACCTCTGAAGACTTACGCGACATCAGATCTAGGAACGAAGGTAAGAATTACAATGTAACTGTGGAATATGACAATTTGTCACTACAGTATATGTGTACATAATGTATAGCTATATAATATTACAATATAAAACCATCATGTAGAATATGATCATTTATATATATACACAATATGAAAATGTAAAAATATATAAAATGGTGATGTATTACTACCGAATATAATGTATTATTATAGAATGTGAAAATGTAAAACTGCGGAATATGGTAATATATTATTGAGGAATATGATAATTTATTATTGAGGAATATGAAAATGTAAATTTCCAAACATGATAATATACATTTATTACAGAATATGAAAATGTAAAACTGCAGAATATGATAATATATTATTGAGGAATATGATAATTTGTTATTGAGGAATATGAAAATGTAAATTTCCAAATATGATAATATACATTATTAGCTCACCTGGCACGAAGTGCCAAGTAAGCTTATGCCGTAGTGCGGCGTCCGTCGTCCGTCCGTCCGTCGTCTGTCCGTCTGCGTCCGTCCGTCTGTCCGTCCGTCCGTCGTCCGTCGTCAATATTTTACTTTAAACGACTTCTTCTTAATAACCGAAAGGCCTAGGGTGATGATATTTGGCCAGAAGCAAACTGGGATGAAAGGCTACCAAGTTTGTTCAAATAAATGACCTTCACTCATTTTCAAGGTCACAGAGGTCAATTGTCTTAAAACATCTTTAAACAACTTCTTCTGAATAACTTAGAGGCCTAGGATAATGATATTTAGGCAGTCACATGCTAGGATAAAGGGCTACTAAGTTTTGCTAAAATGAATGACCTTAACCTATATTCAAGGTCACAGAGGTCAAATATATTAAAAACCTATAAACAACTTCTTCTGAATAACCAAGAAGCCTAGGCTATTGATATTTGGCCAGTAACATGCTGTAATAGAGGGCTACAGAGTTTGTTCAAATGAATGACCTTGACTTATATTCAAGGTCACAGGGGTCAAATATGTTTAAAACCTTTAAACAACTTCTTCTGAATAACCAAGAAGCCTAGGATAATGATATTTGGCCAGTAACATGCTGGGATAAAGTGCTACCAAATTTGTTCAAACAAATGTCCTTCATCTATTTTCAAGGTCACAGGGGTCAAATATGTTAAACATCTTTTAAAAACTTCTTCTCAATAACCAAAAGGCCTTTGCCAGTAACATGCATGGATGAAGGGCTACCAAGTTTGATCAAACAAATGACCTTCATCTATTTTCAAGGCCACATGGGTCAAATATGTTTAAAACCTTTACACAACTTCTCCTGAATACCCAAGGGCCTAGAACAATGCTATTTGACCAGTATCATGCTCAGATGAAGGGCTACCAAGTGTGTTCAAACAAACGACCTTCACCTATTTTCAAGGTCACAGGGGTCGAATATGTTTAAAAACTTCAAACAACTTCTTCTCAATAACCAAGAGGCCTGCGATGATGATGTTTTGCGTTTAACATGCTGGGGTGAAGAGCTACAGAGTTTGTTCAAATGAATGACCTTGACTTATATTCAAGGTCACAGGGATCAAATATGTTTAAATCTTTAAACAACTTCTTCTCAATAACCAAAAGGCCTGGGATGATGATGTTTTGCGTTTAACATGCTGGGGTGAAGGGCTACAGAGTTTGTTCAAATGAATGACCTTGACTTATATTCAAGGTCACAGGGATCAAATATGTTTAAATCTTTAAATGACTTGTTCTGAATATTCAAAAGGTCCAGGGTAATGATATTTAGCCAGAAATATGCCGGGACGGAAGGCTATCAACTTTCAAGGTCGCAGGCGTCATATGTTTAAATCATTTAATAGATTCAAAGGATCGAACACAGATATTTTGCCTGTAGCTGTATATAAGTCCAATTTTAAGATTACAAGTGTGAGATTAATACCAGGTGAGCGATTCAGGCCCATTGGGCCTCTTGTCACAGAATATAAAAATGTCTAACTGCAGAATATGATAATATGTTATTTAGGAATATGAAAAAAAATGTAAAACTACCAAAAATGATAGTATATCATTACAAAACATTATGTACAACTGTTTCATGGGGTATGGAAACATGATAGTGTATTACTATATGCAAATGTATAATTATCCGTTTGGTTTCAGAATATGATACTTTTGACTAGCGATGAACGGGTTATAGTTTAAGCACAATTGGAGTGTTAGAATGGGTTATATAAAACGACAATTGTGATTAAGTAAACTTTGGAAATGAAACAGCAAGCTGTAGCACTCAAAAAACGCAAATCTGGTCCCGATTTCTCTAATTCTTAATTCTAAGAACGCGTCTAATTTAATTGTTAAATTTCACACTTCTCTTATATTCGTCTTTTACAGGAACTCCACGTGTCTCGGATGATAGAGTGGAGGAATTTCGACTGAATGATGAATATGAACGACGAGACAGATTGTTACAGTTTAAAAGGACAAAACAGGTGTGGACATTTGAGCCCGGCTAATTATGATATTCTTTGTTAAAGAACAGTAGCACAGTGACGCTTTATCAGGTTCCGTCGTTTTGGAACTCGATTCCAGATAGATCGCAAATGTTCTGAATCGCCGGCCTACCTAGTGAGCTGGTCGTAAGAAGCCGGATACATACCTGTGTAGAACACACACCGTGCTTGTGAATATACGGAATCGATTCCGTCAATTATATATGTCTGAAAACCTGAGCCCTATTGATGCATTCGTTGTCTGAACACAGAACCTGGGTTGATTGTGATTGATAAAAACTGTAAAACAACGGAGGGTGTCAACAGGGGCGGATCCAGGATTTCCTAAAAGGGGGGGGGGGCGAGAATTTTTTCTCAATAGTCAACGGTGTGCTGCGAAAGGCAGCAGCCCGAACGCGTAGCGCGAGGAGGGGGAGAGTACAGACCCCCTCCCCGTAAGGGGGTTTTGGGGGATCTCCCCCCAAACAAATGTGTTTTCTAGAACGTCTCAGAAGCGATTTCCCGTGTTCTGAGGATTGTTTTTATGTTTAATTAACAAGAAGAAAAACACATATTTTAAGTATGGCCCAAAGACTTTTTTTGTGTACTGGAAAGAAAATTTAAGTTTCGGTTCAAATTCTCTATCAACAGCGTGTTTTAGAAGTCAGATGGTATTATTATAGGGGCAACCTGGTGATGACAAATGTATGAATCCACAGGGGGCTTGTTCATTATTACCTAATTTGGCGTCCCGCCCGCAACGGGGATACGAGAGTTCCACCGTCAAAATATAAATCTAGTCTTCAGACATTGTACGTTTGTCGTACAAAAGAACAAATAACACCATAACATCGTTGCTGTTTAATTAATGAGTTACTCATGGCATCACTAAGTTGGTAAACAAACGGTAAGTTCAAATCAGTGCGACACCCAAGGCCACTAGCTATATACAGGGGCGTTTCTAGGATAGTTGAAAGAGGGGGCGTAGAATTAAATCTGTTTTGGACCTCTTTTTTTGCTAAAAACCATAAAATAATTGTGAAATGCACTAATGTAACGGTTCCTGACTTGGAGCATGTATATTTTATAGTTGAAGTGTCATGGTTGGACATTTTTTTTATCAGAGTATGTCTTTAATTAATGAATATGATAAATTGCCATATTCAATACAATATTAGCAGATTACGATAAAAAAATCTTTTTTTTTTGAAAAGGGGGGTGGGGGCGTACGCCCATTACGCTCTCACCTGGACCCGCCCCTGATATAGTCTCGCGTTTTATAATTGTTGACTAATTCACTAGTGTAGACAATGATATATCTGAAATGTCCACGCTGATTAACTCATGTAAGGGCGTGCATATTACCAACGGTGGTTCATTTACTAAGCAATCTGGTTAAAATGGTACAACTTAGGAGACCTTTAAATTTAATTTAAAATTGTCATACTTGTTAGTACAGCATATCATCTCATTCTGGTACGTACAACTTATTACTACGTACACAATAGTATGCTGTGGGAAGATACTTTCTTGTACGTACACGATGGTAAGCTATAAGTACCACAATGAGATATTATGTTATACATACAAAAACCCGATATATATCGAAGTGTTAAATATTGTGTTTACAGTTTAAGAGAACCTGATATATATCGAAGTGTTAGATGTTGTGTTAACGATATATATCGAAGTGTAAGATGTTGTGTTTACAGTTAAAGAGAACCCGATATATATCGAAGTGTTAGATGTTGTGTTTACAGTTTAAGAGAACCCGATATATATCGAAGTGTTAGATGTTGTGTTTACAGTTTAAGAGAACCCGATATATATCGAAGTGTTAGATGTTGTGTTTACAGTTTAAGAGAACCCGATATATATCGAAGTGTTAGATGTTGTGTTTACAGTTTAAGAGAACCCGATATATATCGAAGTGTTAGATGTTGTGTTTACAGTTTAAGAGAACCCGATATATATCGAAGTGTTAGATGTTGTGTTTACAGTTTAAGAGAACCCGATATATATCGAAGTGTTAGATGTTGTGTTTACAGTTTAAGAGAACCCGATATATATCGAAGTGTTAGATGTTGTGTTTACAGTTTAAGAGAACCCGATATATATCGAAGTGTTAGATGTTGTGTTTACAGTTTAAGAGAACCCGATATATATCGAAGTGTTAGATGTTGTGTTTACAGTTTAAGAGAACCCGATATATATCGAAGTGTTAGATGTTGTGTTTACAGTTTAAGAGAACCCGATATATATCGAAGTGTTAGATGTTGTGTTTACAGTTTAAGAGAACCCGATATATATCGAAGTGTTAGATGTTGTGTTTACAGTTTAAGAGAACCCGATATATATCGAAGTGTTAGATGTTGTGTTTACAGTTTAAGAGAACCCGATATATATCGAAGTGTTAGATGTTGTGTTTACAGTTTAAGAGAACCCGATATATATCGAAGTGTTAGATGTTGTGTTTACAGTTTAAGAGAACCCGATATATATCGAAGTGTTAGATGTTGTGTTTACAGTTTAAGAGAACCCGATATATATCGAAGTGTTAGATGTTGTGTTTACAGTTTAAGAGAACCCGATATATATCGAAGTGTTAGATGTTGTGTTTACAGTTTAAGAGAACCCGATATATATCGAAGTGTTAGATGTTGTGTTTACAGTTTAAGAGAACCCGATATATATCGAAGTGTTAGATGTTGTGTTTACAGTTTAAGAGAACCCGATATATATCGAAGTGTTAGATGTTGTGTTTACAGTTTAAGAGAACCCGATATATATCGAAGTGTTAGATGTTGTGTTTACAGTTTAAGAGAACCCGATATATATCGAAGTGTTAGATGTTGTGTTTACAGTTTAAGAGAACCCGATATATATCGAAGTGTTAGATGTTGTGTTTACAGTTTAAGAGAACCCGATATATATCGAAGTG
Organism: Mizuhopecten yessoensis; assembly: GCF_002113885.1. Classification (NCBI taxonomy): domain Eukaryota; kingdom Metazoa; phylum Mollusca; class Bivalvia; order Pectinida; family Pectinidae; genus Mizuhopecten; species Mizuhopecten yessoensis. Next base: position 82,229 of record NW_018404831.1, on the reverse strand, counting down.
TTAGATGTTGTGTTTACAGTTTAAGAGAACCCGATATATATCGAAGTGTTAGATGTTGTGTTTACAGTTTAAGAGAACCCGATATATATCGAAGTGTTAGATGTTGTGTTTACAGTTTAAGAGAACCCGATATATATCGAAGTGTTAGATGTTGTGTTTACAGTTTAAGAGAACCCGATATATATCGAAGTGTTAGATGTTGTGTTTACAGTTTAAGAGAACCCGATATATATCGAAGTGTTAGATGTTGTGTTTACAGTTTAAGAGAACCCGATATATATCGAAGTGTTAGATGTTGTGTTTACAGTTTAAGAGAACCCGATATATATCGAAGTGTTAGATGTTGTGTTTACAGTTTAAGAGAACCCGATATATATCGAAGTGTTAGATGTTGTGTTTACAGTTTAAGAGAACCCGATATATATCGAAGTGTTAGATGTTGTGTTTACAGTTTAAGAGAACCCGATATATATCGAAGTGTTAGATGTTGTGTTTACAGTTTAAGAGAACCCGATATATATCGAAGTGTTAGATGTTGTGTTTACAGTTTAAGAGAACCCGATATATATCGAAGTGTTAGATGTTGTGTTTACAGTTTAAGAGAACCCGATATATATCGAAGTGTTAGATGTTGTGTTTACAGTTTAAGAGAACCCGATATATATCGAAGTGTTAGATGTTGTGTTTACAGTTTAAGAGAACCCGATATATATCGAAGTGTTAGATGTTGTGTTTACAGTTTAAGAGAACCCGATATATATCGAAGTGTTAGATGTTGTGTTTACAGTTTAAGAGAACCCGATATATATCGAAGTGTTAGATGTTGTGTTTACAGTTTAAGAGAACCCGATATATATCGAAGTGTTAGATGTTGTGTTTACAGTTTAAGAGAACCCGATATATATCGAAGTGTTAGATGTTGTGTTTACAGTTTAAGAGAACCCGATATATATCGAAGTGTTAGATGTTGTGTTTACAGTTTAAGAGAACCCGATATATATCGAAGTGTTAGATGTTGTGTTTACAGTTTAAGAGAACCCGATATATATCGAAGTGTTAGATGTTGTGTTTACAGTTTAAGAGAACCCGATATATATCGAAGTGTTAGATGTTGTGTTTACAGTTTAAGAGAACCCGATATATATCGAAGTGTTAGATGTTGTGTTTACAGTTTAAGAGAACCCGATATATATCGAAGTGTTAGATGTTGTGTTTACAGTTTAAGAGAACCCGATATATATCGAAGTGTTAGATGTTGTGTTTACAGTTTAAGAGAACCCGATATATATCGAAGTGTTAGATGTTGTGTTTACAGTTTAAGAGAACCCGATATATATCGAAGTGTTAGATGTTGTGTTTACAGTTTAAGAGAACCCGATATATATCGAAGTGTTAGATGTTGTGTTTACAGTTTAAGAGAACCCGATATATATCGAAGTGTTAGATGTTGTGTTTACAGTTTAAGAGAACCCGATATATATCGAAGTGTTAGATGTTGTGTTTACAGTTTAAGAGAACCCGATATATATCGAAGTGTTAGATGTTGTGTTTACAGTTTAAGAGAACCCGATATATATCGAAGTGTTAGATGTTGTGTTTACAGTTTAAGAGAACCCGATATATATCGAAGTGTTAGATGTTGTGTTTACAGTTTAAGAGAACCCGATATATATCGAAGTGTTAGATGTTGTGTTTACAGTTTAAGAGAACCCGATATATATCGAAGTGTTAGATGTTGTGTTTACAGTTTAAGAGAACCCGATATATATCGAAGTGTTAGATGTTGTGTTTACAGTTTAAGAGAACCCGATATATATCGAAGTGTTAGATGTTGTGTTTACAGTTTAAGAGAACCCGATATATATCGAAGTGTTAGATGTTGTGTTTACAGTTTAAGAGAACCCGATATATATCGAAGTGTTAGATGTTGTGTTTACAGTTTAAGAGAACCCGATATATATCGAAGTGTTAGATGTTGTGTTTACAGTTTAAGAGAACCCGATATATATCGAAGTGTTAGATGTTGTGTTTACAGTTTAAGAGAACCCGATATATATCGAAGTGTTAGATGTTGTGTTTACAGTTTAAGAGAACCCGATATATATCGAAGTGTTAGATGTTGTGTTTACAGTTTAAGAGAACCCGATATATATCGAAGTGTTAGATGTTGTGTTTACAGTTTAAGAGAACCCGATATATATCGAAGTGTTAGATGTTGTGTTTACAGTTTAAGAGAACCCGATATATATCGAAGTGTTAGATGTTGTGTTTACAGTTTAAGAGAACCCGATATATATCGAAGTGTTAGATGTTGTGTTTACAGTTTAAGAGAACCCGATATATATCGAAGTGTTAGATGTTGTGTTTACAGTTTAAGAGAACCCGATATATATCGAAGTGTTAGATGTTGTGTTTACAGTTTAAGAGAACCCGATATATATCGAAGTGTTAGATGTTGTGTTTACAGTTTAAGAGAACCCGATATATATCGAAGTGTTAGATGTTGTGTTTACAGTTTAAGAGAACCCGATATATATCGAAGTGTTAGATGTTGTGTTTACAGTTTAAGAGAACCCGATATATATCGAAGTGTTAGATGTTGTGTTTACAGTTTAAGAGAACCCGATATATATCGAAGTGTTAGATGTTGTGTTTACAGTTTAAGAGAACCCGATATATATCGAAGTGTTAGATGTTGTGTTTACAGTTTAAGAGAACCCGATATATATCGAAGTGTTAGATGTTGTGTTTACAGTTTAAGAGAACCCGATATATATCGAAGTGTTAGATGTTGTGTTTACAGTTTAAGAGAACCCGATATATATCGAAGTGTTAGATGTTGTGTTTACAGTTTAAGAGAACCCGATATATATCGAAGTGTTAGATGTTGTGTTTACAGTTTAAGAGAACCCGATATATATCGAAGTGTTAGATGTTGTGTTTACAGTTTAAGAGAACCCGATATATATCGAAGTGTTAGATGTTGTGTTTACAGTTTAAGAGAACCCGATATATATCGAAGTGTTAGATGTTGTGTTTACAGTTTAAGAGAACCCGATATATATCGAAGTGTTAGATGTTGTGTTTACAGTTTAAGAGAACCCGATATATATCGAAGTGTTAGATGTTGTGTTTACAGTTTAAGAGAACCCGATATATATCGAAGTGTTAGATGTTGTGTTTACAGTTTAAGAGAACCCGATATATATCGAAGTGTTAGATGTTGTGTTTACAGTTTAAGAGAACCCGATATATATCGAAGTGTTAGATGTTGTGTTTACAGTTTAAGAGAACCCGATATATATCGAAGTGTTAGATGTTGTGTTTACAGTTTAAGAGAACCCGATATATATCGAAGTGTTAGATGTTGTGTTTACAGTTTAAGAGAACCCGATATATATCGAAGTGTTAGATGTTGTGTTTACAGTTTAAGAGAACCCGATATATATCGAAGTGTTAGATGTTGTGTTTACAGTTTAAGAGAACCCGATATATATCGAAGTGTTAGATGTTGTGTTTACAGTTTAAGAGAACCCGATATATATCGAAGTGTTAGATGTTGTGTTTACAGTTTAAGAGAACCCGATATATATCGAAGTGTTAGATGTTGTGTTTACAGTTTAAGAGAACCCGATATATATCGAAGTGTTAGATGTTGTGTTTACAGTTTAAGAGAACCCGATATATATCGAAGTGTTAGATGTTGTGTTTACAGTTTAAGAGAACCCGATATATATCGAAGTGTTAGATGTTGTGTTTACAGTTTAAGAGAACCCGATATATATCGAAGTGTTAGATGTTGTGTTTACAGTTTAAGAGAACCCGATATATATCGAAGTGTTAGATGTTGTGTTTACAGTTTAAGAGAACCCGATATATATCGAAGTGTTAGATGTTGTGTTTACAGTTTAAGAGAACCCGATATATATCGAAGTGTTAGATGTTGTGTTTACAGTTTAAGAGAACCCGATATATATCGAAGTGTTAGATGTTGTGTTTACAGTTTAAGAGAACCCGATATATATCGAAGTGTTAGATGTTGTGTTTACAGTTTAAGAGAACCCGATATATATCGAAGTGTTAGATGTTGTGTTTACAGTTTAAGAGAACCCGATATATATCGAAGTGTTAGATGTTGTGTTTACAGTTTAAGAGAACCCGATATATATCGAAGTGTTAGATGTTGTGTTTACAGTTTAAGAGAACCCGATATATATCGAAGTGTTAGATGTTGTGTTTACAGTTTAAGAGAACCCGATATATATCGAAGTGTTAGATATTGTGTTTACAGTTTAAGAGAACCCGATATATATAAAAGTGTTAGATATTGTGTTTACAGCTGAAGAGAACCCGATATATATCGAAATGTTAGATATTGTGTTTACAGCTGAAGAGAACCCGATATATATCGAAGTGTTAGATATTGTGTTTACAGGATACGATCATCTTAAGATATCATTTTGATCAAATTCACCAATTAATATGGGAAAAGGTGTAAAGGATGGTAAACCCTGCCGCTGACTTAATCTTTTATTTTTTTATTTATATCATATTTATATTTATTTCCACAAGACGCCAGTAAACGTTAAACGGCAGCACAATTAGGCTAAAGCGACAATAAGGGTATAAATTTGGTGTTTTATTTAATACTTATCATTGCAATAGGGTTACTTGTGGCCAAAATACATCATTACACAAACACACACTTTTCAAGACTCATCCTAAAAATCCACGGTATATACACCTCTGTATTAGAAAGGATACTTATTCGCCAGGAAATAATGGGTCCCATTAAACATATCACCCTTACAATTAACTTAATTTGTTACACTCTCCATACTGTTTGTACATTGCTGGTATTGTATTGTATGTATTGCATGTATTGTATTGTATTGTCTATAGATAATGTAAATATATCTCACTTTTGAAACCGATGGGTCAAAAGACCCAAGGTAATAAAGAACTTAAACTTGAACATAGATTGAATTATGTTATGTATTTTTATAGTAACGTCCTTTTGAAAAATAGACAATTTTTCGTATAAGGTTAGTATTTATTCCTGTCGCTGATGTTATTGTCATTTCCGTTACCAGAACATATTAAATAACAGATTTGTTGACTCGTTTAGTAGATTATGCTAAAGTTAGGACACAGACCTCTATATACTTAACTATACACATGAAGATTGATGATACAAGCTATCGGTAAATGGAATCCTGCCTGTGTGTTTTACAACCCAGGTTGTGAGATTTCTATCTCAAATCCAAGTGTGCCCTATTTATCTGTGTCAATTTACAATATTGGCGTTAGGTCAGCACCTTGTTGTCGTTGCGTTAAGTTAATCCACTGTTGACGCGACGTCCTATATTTGTTATTACTGAGGAATTCCTTAGTCTCAAGTCTAGGATGTGACTAATAGTATGTTCCCCTGCCTTGTGAGTGTGAGGTAGAACTTTTAACCCAAGAGGTGATTCTAATCTCATCAGATAGAAAGTCTATCAACAGAACCAACAACCTTGTGTAAAATAATTGCCAGAAATACGAATAAAGGAAAATGATTTCAAGGATTCTAGTTCCTAATGTTTCTAATTTTCACAATTGTTTCTCCTGTATTCTACCTATCGCTTGGAAGTTTTGTAGAGTCCCCTTCATCCATTTCTTGCAGTTCAATGTAAATTAGCTAGATATACAATACTGCAGTAAACAAATTGTATGGTCATCATTTAAACCTTCGTTAGGTAACGACAAGGGACAAAGTTTTGTCGTCCGACTTATCGAAGCAGTTCCTAGTGAATGACACTGATGGCGCCATACCTTAGCTATTGTCTGCCGCTAAGATCGCTGTTGATGCTAACGTCCATGGATTCTCCCGCTTATCCATCAGGAATGTGGTTAATCGACTTGTAAAACATAATAAGAATGACACATACATACATACTAGTCTAAGACCTTTCTAAACATTTTCTTCGGGATGGTAAGTATGGATTATGAAAAGTTCTTTTTAGACAACCAATAACATTTTCTATGTGACGTTTCGATGACCAGTACGATATGTACACAGTCACCTTCATCAGACAAATGACCAATGAAGCGTATGCACACAAAGGTGTAAATTGTGTACGAGTTGTCCATAAAATCGATATCGATTTCGTCTAGGCTGTAAGCGTATGGACAATAGTTGTTATATATGTACCGAAATGACTCGATTCAGCTACGCTTTGTTTAAGACTTGGTCCTAGATGTGCGAGAGTCTTTGAGCCTTTGGGGTCCGCCTTGGTAAACACCGGAAAGATACAGATACCCAAGAAGGTAGGAAATTCACCAGATTAGAAAGGAAGCAGTCGTTGTCCCAGATAAATAAATCGGCAATCACAGACCATACCACACAGAAAAGTTAGGTGCTTCCCTGGGATAACTCCAAAGTTTTGGACAGAGAGAGCAATCTGTTCAAGCGGTAGATAAAGGAAGCCATCTTGATACGTCGCAGTGGGCCAGTTCTAAATCGGGACGAGGGGGCTCAAAGACTCTCGCACATCTATAACCAAGTATTAAACAAAGCGTAGCTGAATCGGGTCATTTCGGTACATATATAACAACGACTGTACATACGCTTACAGCGTAGCCGAAATCGACATCGATTTTGTAGACAACTCGTACACATTTTACATCTTTGTGTGCATACGATTCACTGGTCAGTTTTCTGATGAAGGTGACAGTGTACATATCGTAATAGTCATCGAAACGTCTCATAGAAAATTGTATTGGTTGTGTAAAAAGAACTTTTCATAATAATTGAAGACCTGACTCCAATCTTCAGGGGTCCAATTTACTGTAAACATGTGACCCTCGGGCTATGGTCGTTTAAGGCACGGCAACGAGCACACGCTTAATGTGTGACTTGTCTGGATGCTTTAGGAAATTGTCTTTTGGAGATGTAGACGTTAGCAATTCATATTTTATTTAAATCACCAATTAATTTCAAATAATTTGATTTTCCATATTTATTTATTTATGTTTTATCAAATATCTTTCATAATTTTTGAAAACCCTGTTGTCACAGATATTTACACACTACAAAGCATAACATTAATACCAGAACTAGTTTTTATTTCGCGGAATATCATAATATATTTTAAATATCAGAAATAATAATTATATACCAGATAAAGTGCAGGGATGTTTTATTTTATACTGTTTTGTAGAAGAATCATTATTATATCTTACATTGTATGTCCACATGTCTGTTAGCGCCCACCATGTTCAGTGTGTGTTAAGCTTCGACATATTGTTGTGTCCGTTCGATGTCAGATGTTGTTGAATAACCGCGTGTCACGAGAATAAAAATCATTTAAAACTATTATTGGTGGTTTTTATAGCCACATTGTGATATTAACATGCTGTTATTTACCGTTCTGTGATATTGTTTATAGCTTTCTATCCCCACAAGAATCAGATGTTCGTTTGATGTGACACATTTCAAGTTAAATGTTATGATCAATGAAGCTTGTATTTCTTGTAAGGGCATTTCAGGGTAAATGTTTCAATTAAAAGCAACTCATTAGTTGCCTGGTGTTTTCATGGAACATTACAAATTCAACATAAAGCTCTTAAGGTGTATACTAGCGTATATAAAGTCGCTACGCCTTGTTATTGTTGCGTGTGCTACCTTCATATACCATCAACAAAACCAGATAAATAATATTTATCTATATAAGGAATATTATGGTAAAGGTAACAGATTATTTGTAAATTCACAATGGTATTTAACAGGAACATCTGGTTTAACAAAAATACAATAAGGGACATATCTTTATACTAAACAACTATCAAATAGGGGTTGATTTGGTTTTAGTTTGTTAAACGTCCTATTAACAGCTAATGTCATTTAAGGACGTACCTCCATGTGTGTTGTGTATGCATGCTTGCGTGTGTGTGTATGTTCAGGAGGCATGGTATGTTGGTATATTTGCCTCCTTGAGATAGCGCGAATCTGATGTCGACTTTAAAGTGCTTTCTCATTGAAATGCAATGCCGAAGGCACCCAGCACAGCATTTCACCCGGTCACATAAAACTGACAACAGTTGAACCAGTTGTTGGTATTACCCTAAATGCTGGACGTTAAGCAAGAGATAACAAGTACCATTTTAAGGACTTTGGTATGTCCCGTCCTGGGGACAGAACCCATTGCCTTCCTCACCTGGGCGAACGCTCAACATGAAAGTCAAAAGTGAGGTATTGTCAAGCAAGGCGCTAGGAAATAAAAGGTATTTAAACGTAGAGACAAACATAAATATCCCAACGGGTGCAGCAGATTTCTATTGGTCGCTTCCGTGTCCCAAAGTAGAGGGCACACAAGCAAATCCCCAGTTCTGCAGGGTTCCCGCATTAGTCGCCTCTTACAATACACGTAGTGGGTAACAGCAGGTGTATTCTTTCTCGATCTGCAGCCTGCAGGGGTGTATCCAATAGGGACAGTTGTTTGACTCTAAACATCCAAACCGCTTGGTCAGACGTTTCGTGAATATTTGCAGGTATTTAAAGCACGACTGGCTAGATATAACAAAACTTTCGAGGTTCGTTGGAAACATTTGTACAGAATTCTCACCAATATTTAAAAAAAATCTGTCAACGAAGTTTGCATTTCTTTCTTGTTTAAGGTGTTTACTCTTAGGTTTCCTTCATCAATGAAGTACGCGCACTGTTTATCATTGGGGAGAAGGTTTACACCAGCTTTGCGTATTTTACCAATTCTCCTTGTTTTTAGATGAAACGAAGTCAGCTACAAGACCATATTCCGGGGAACAAAACAAATACATGTTCATGGAAATGAGTAGCTTGTGTGTTAAGTTGCTTGTTTGATTTGGATGAAAGTGAGTCTCACGCAATTTTAGCTGAATTGCGAAATCTAACATGCATATTTAGAAAAGGTTACATTGTTTGGTGACGTACCATTGATAATACTAGTGAGAAAATACATATGGCAATTATCATTTTTCACAAAAAGGTGTCGACATTGTTTTGTAATGGACATGTATTTAATTAATGTCGTAGTCTCATCTTAACAATGAAAGCCTGTAGGTACAGTTTTAATGTGTCGGCGCCTCCTAACAATGAATGCATGTATTGGCGCTTTTTCATTGTACACTTGATACTTTGGAAAATAAACGGGTCCATGTTCTGGAAACTGAATGTGGACAGACATAAGTAATTTATTTTACAATTAATTATTGACAGTAAGCAAATAATATAACAAGTTACAAATTGTCCATCAATCAAGAGACTGTCACTCGAACGGCGGGAGCAGACAGTTGTTAAAGTAGATGGTAGAATACTCAATCGATTGTTAATGAGACATCGATATTTATATTATCATCTTGTCTTTTATGTGTTCGTAATACTTAAATTATATTTTTCAATTATTATTTCTAATTCGTATTAATCGATATATGTTTAATCAAACATTTGACACCCTTTATGTGTTCGTAATACTTAAATTATATTTTTCAATTATTATTTCTAATTCGTATTAATCGATATATGTTTAATCAAACATTTGACCCCCTTCTGTACAGTTGTATAGTGATCGACACTATTCTGATAGAGCCGATCAGTACCGGGTAGACAGATATGGTTTAGGGACGCCTGTATACCCAGTATGTCTGGAATTGTAATTCACTTTTATCTTTCCCTTTGTTACATTAAAGGATTGCGTCAACGTGTCTGCCTGATCCCAATGTATTTGAAAGTTGATTTAAGAAATCCAACATGATGTAGGATGCCTTCTTTGTTTGGTTGAGTAAAGAAGCCTCCATTGTTTAAGTGACATCCGTATATAAATACACTGTAAATTCCCAAAACATAACACTGTCCGTTTTATAGCAGGATACTGACATACTTTCGTTAGAAATACACCGTGAACTGTAAAACATTCAAAAATGAACATATTCCCATGGCATTTTTAACTTTGTATATTTATATGGGAAAATGAAAGTCTTATGAAATATACTTCTAACAGTAAATATACAGAAAATGGAAATGTATTGTCAGCATTTATCGGCCTTTATTTAGATTGCTTGCAAAGTGACAAGTATGGTACGCCTTAAGCTTTTTCTATACCTACATTAACCAAGGGTGTGTAATCGTCACAGAAATACCAGTATCCAAATTGCAGCGTGTGCTCTCTCACTCTCTGTGTGTCTCTCTCTGTGTGTCTCTCTCTCTCTCTGTCTCTGTCTCTGTCCCTGTCTCTCTGTCTCTCTCTCTCTCTCTCGCTCTCTCTCTCTCTCTCTCTCTGTCTCTCTCTGGGTATTGTCTGAAGGTGTTTGATCTTTTCGAATACATTTCATTTTACAACAATAGCAAAAATGTTTCTCTACTTTTTTAAATCATCGTTTCTCTGTTAAAACCTCCAATCCATACATCAGTTAATTAGGAACAATTGTTTGCTACAGGGATTACTATTATATAGCATCAATAGTGAAGCGATAACTCCTTACTGATTACACACGCATTCAGTGAGGTACAAACAAACGCGACGAATTGTCACTTTACCTCGTTTTGCTGACGTCTTCTTGCTCGTATAGCATGAACGTCGTACGGAGTATCTGGGTGTACACCAATTTAATGCAGAAATATTACACACATTATTTCGTCTAAGCGAAGTCGTGTTGTGACTTGGGCATTGTAAGGAGACACCTTTAACTTTTTTCTATTAAGAATTTTAGAAATAGGCATATTTTCAATTTGCCAGTGAAAGTAAATGAATCAAATAAAAATAATTAAGAATAAAGATGACTTGTTATAGCACATTCAAAAAGTGATTGTTCTTAGAACCAACAACCAACTTAGCTCTGAGAATGTACTGCAGGTACATATGTAGTATGTAGGTAACTACAAATCCGAAACAATCCTGAGAAATCTTTTTTTTTTTAATTTTTTTTTTTTAGGTTCAAATTGTTTTATTCCCCCAGCATCTTTGGGAGGGATGCCAGGGTTGGGGTGCCCCGGAATCATCCCTCTTACATAATATAGCCTCATGCAAAAGGCCTCTTTCTCTTCATTCTCTCTTTCTTTTTCATTCATTCTTTCATACTCAAATTCAAAATCATTCATTCTTTCATACGTATATTTCATTCATTACAATAACGATAATATTTATTTTGATTAAATTGATATATTAAATTACATCAACCATTCCTTCTTTATATATTCAAATATTGAACGTATTTTTATATTTATAAATTCATTTACATGCCAAAAATTCTGCTTTATTGATTTGGGATTGCCATATTGTCCTAAAATTTAAACAAGATAAAACCGAATTCATGTACTTTGAATGATGTTGTTTTTCATGTGTAATTTGGATTAGTTTAAGAAGGAATGTCTGGGGAAATAAAAAAGAGTACAAATACTAATGTACCTAGCAATTTAGACCTATATACATAAACACAAAAACATAAACAGTGTACAATTATGTGAAATTTAACTACAAATTATGTTTTCATAAATACATCATACACACACTCGAAATGACAAATATATTACTTGAGTCATTCATACATATATACCACACATAATTGTACACACATACACTCGTACCCATACACACACATCTTCGCATGCCTGATAGCATATAGATATTGCAAACATTCTTTATATTAAGACATTAATATATGGATACATCCATCCTTTCTTTTACAGTAAATAATTATATATTTACCATCTACACATCTACACATACAAATAAACCAATAATCATACGTATCAACATAACACATACACAAGACAGATATAATACATACATGTACGCCTGTTATTTACTTAAATACCACAAATCTTCCTTCATGCTTTAACTAATTCTTTAAGTTTACCCGGATATGCAATTGATATTAAAAGGTTTTTTCTTAGATATTAAGGGGAGACCACTTTTGGTTAAACTTGTTCATTGTGTTATTCAAAGACGACATCTTTTTTTTCAATCTGTTGTTGTTGAATAATGCGTCTTTTTCCACCATTGAAAGACGGTTTAATATTTTTGAATCGACATGTATAGATATAATATTTAATAATTAGTATGAAATAGTTTATGATAGGTGGACCCTTTTCACAAAAAAATAGCACATCCTTGATATTCATATGATCAATAATGATAATATTGTTATTCAAGTCATTCACCCAAGCTATTAAATCATTCCATATATTATTGAGAAATCTACTTATCAACGTGGAATGGGGAATATAAGCTATTATTTAGATGGGAAAACCGAATTGATAAAAACACGAAGTCAAATTTATTTAAAGTCGTTTTTAAAAAAGGTACTATTAGAAAAAAAAACCACATCCCCAAAATAAAGACTTTCTTTCATTCATTTGACAGTTTACATTTTTCTGGCGTCATCACTCACTGTTGGAATAGAACGAGCTCTTTTAAACTTGCCTAAGTGTACATGTAAAAGATGAGCGAACATGATATTAGATGACGAGATGCTCACCGTACAGCATACCTAATATTGATTTATTTATTTATCAATTTTTTCATCCATTCACTTTTTAAATACGAAGCAGAAGTCTTCAAATATCTTCACACATTTGATAAGAATATTAAAAAAATATTGTTGCTCGATTACGTGGTATGTTAGAATCAATAACACGTTTGTCCAACTTGTTCATACACACCTGGAACGCATACGCGTGCAGCACACAGGCACACACACACGCGCGCGTGCAGCACACGGGCACACACACACGCGCGCGCAAATTCAAAAACCTTAATTATGAGATAATTAACGCTTGTTAAATAGCAATACCTGTTTATTTATTTTCGAATCAGAAGAACTGACTTTGTTTGAATTCCACTGGAGATATTCGAAACATAGAATCATTTTTTTCACCACAATTTTGCGCGCGATATACTAATAATATATATGGAAATATAATAAATAGATAATGTGTAAGTCATATCTAACACAAGACATAGTCAACAATAATGGCAAGATTCCAATGACCAAGATAACTTAAGGAAGAAAGAACACGAACTTTTTACACAACATGAGCTTACTAAAGCAGAAGTGAAATTAGTTGCTCTGGAAGGGTACATACAATTCATTTCTGATCATAGATTATAACAATATCCAGTTGTAACAGGGACCGTTACATAAGGCGCCCAAACTAACCATGTAGTCGCAAATGATGCTTAAAAGGTTATCACAATGCCATAACACATCTGAACAAAATCGGTCAATATCTAAATGTCCACCAATCAGGACCCGACCTAACACGGACAAAGCCACGGCAGTGTTAGAAGTGACAGTGCTCGTTTTATACAGAGTTTAAGGGACATAGGACACTGCATAATTTAGACTTTTCAAAAGCTAGGCTGCAACAGCCATTTTGCGGTAGATGTTCTCTTTGTTTTTGCCATCTTCAAGCACGCCATCAAAATATTCATTTTAACAACCTATATTGCAGTTCATAAAACAGAACAGAAATGAGCATAGACTAGATATATGTCTCAGCAAATGTTCGGAAAATGTAATATCAAATATCATTAGTGTCTGCGCTAATTTCACTAAATTTATATATTTTTTTAGATATAACACAATTGCTAAAAACCATGTTACCAGGTAATATGCCTCCTCCTAACACGATTTCTCACAGGGTGAGAAATCGTGTCAGGATGAGAAATCGTGCCGTAACAGCGGTGTCTGTGTCTACCGGCTCGACTGTATTACACTGTTGATAATAATAATAATAATAATAATGATAATAATAATAATAATTGGAGGTTTTTATATACCGCTTTATCACAAACTAGTTCGTAGGTCGTCTCAAAGCGGTTTACAAATTATTATTCGTGGTTATAGGGCCTTTGCAACCAGCCAATACTTTTCCCAACTCCCTGGGGAGCATACAGCCGGAGCTGCCATTTCGGCGCTAACAGCTAGCATTCAACAACTCTAGCACTGCCCAACCACGTAATTTACAGCTGAGTAGACTGGAACAAGCGGAGTAAAATAACTTGCTCAATGATACAACACAGTGCCGTGTAGTGACTCGAACACGCAACCCTTCGGTCACGAGCCCGGCGTCCTACCACTAGACTACCGTAGACTATTCCTCTTTTACATCGGAGTTGTCAAAGCGCCACTTAATTAAAAGAGTTACATTGATGGTTATAATTGCAACCCTTTCCGCATACGATGCCCTTGTTACTATAAGCGGTGTTATGGCAACCCTTAATAAATCAAACATTATCGCCCTTAATGTTAATAAATCTACAACTGTTCACTAAGGGTTATAATATACGTATCGCCCCTTAAAAAACCCAAAATGGCAAATAATTTGACATTTAGGGGCGAATCCTCCTGAACGAACCTCGCTTACGGTACAAAAATGATGTACCCGTGGTTAGCGCTGTGGTGATCTTCCATGTTAAAGGGGCTGGTCGGGGAAAAAAATACAAAATAAATGGGTCTAAATGCGTTCTCTGGCCTTCCAAAAGTTATACCACGGCAATATGATGGTCGAGTTCTGCTTGCAATGTCTGAAATATCGGGGAAGCCCCGCGTAAATTTAACGCAGATCTATTTATATATGTCACGTGGTTGTTTCGAAAGTGAGGCAGGGAAGGTCATGCGCCATGTTGGACTCAACTAGCGGACAAGACAGCAATACTATACGTAAATAATTGTTTTCAAAGGTCATGTATGATGCAAGTGTAGTACTCCTACTTATATGTTGTTGTTATATATAAAGGTATTGATACCTCGTGCCTGTCATGACTTTTGCATGCATCTTTTTCTTTCGCCGCGATGTTTACATTTGGCCTTGTTGATGATGCGCGTGCGGTAAAATTACATCACTGATCTGGGTCAATTGAGAGTTTCAGACTGTCAGGTGACGATTTAGGATTTCTTTAATATAATTATAATTTCTACTCTTAGGGAGTGAATTTCAGCAAAATTTGAATCGGTATATTTCATAAGAAGGTATTTTAAACATGTGTATGCCATTTTAGCAAATATGACATTTTCCCCCCGACCAGTCCCTTTAAACTGTACGTAAAGTGTTGTCATAGTGCGTGTGGATGCGTGTCAGACTGGGGATACACTGTGATTGGTCAATACCAGACTGGGGATACTGTGTTATTGGTCAATACCAGACTGGGGATACACTGTAATTGGTCAATACCAGACTGGGGATACTGTGTTATTGGTCAATACCAGACTGGGGATGCACTGTGATTGGTCAATACCAGACTGGGGATACACTGTAATTGGTCAATACCAGACTGGGGATACACTGTGATAGGTCAATACCAGACTGGATAAAAAAGTGATTTGCCAGTGTCAGTCTGAGGATACACTGTGATTGGTCAATACCAGAATTAGGATACACAGTGATTGGCAAGTGTCACAATGTGAGATACACTAGATACACGACTGTTGGTTTGTGTCATATTATTTGGGGATACACTGTTATTGGTTAGTGTTAGACTGGGGATACGGTGTTATTGGTTAGTGTTAGACTGGGGATACACTGTTATTGGTTAGAGTCAGACTGGGGATACACTGTTATTGGTTAGAGTCAGACTGGGGATACACTGTTTTTGGCCAGTGTCAGACTAGGGATACACTGTTATTGGTCAGTGTCAGACTGGGGATACACGGTGATTGGCAAGTGTCAGACTGGGGATACACGGTGATTGGCCAGTGTCAGACTGGGGATACACGGTGATTGGCCAGTGTCAGACTGGGGATACACGGTGATTGGCCAGTGTCAGACTGGGGATACACGGTGATTGGCCAGTGTCAGACTGGGGATACACGGTGATTGGCCAGTGTCAGACTGGGGATACACGGTGATTGGCCAGTGTCAGACTGGGGATACACGGTGATTGGCCAGTGTCAGACTGGGGATACACGGTGATTGGCCAGTGTCAGACTGGGGATACACGGTGATTGGCCAGTGTCAGACTGGGGATACACGGTGATTGGTCAGTGTTAGACTGGGGATACACGGTGATTGGCCAGTGTTAGACTGGGGATACACGGTGATTGGCCAGTGTTAGACTGGGGATACACGGTGATTGGCCAGTGTTATAGACTGGAGACACACGGTCATTGACAGGGGTCATTCAATCTTGGGTTACACTGTGACAGAACTGTGCCAGGCTGTGAAAACACTGTCTGGCTTGGGGATACACGAACTCTGTAGAGAGGTTAATTTGTATGTCTAATTGACAATTGACGGCCCGGACGTTATAAATACCAAGGTATTTTCATTTGAAGATTCGAGTGTTTACTCGGGTAAACATACGGTGACATAGTGATGACATACCAATGCATTGATCAGATGGAAATATAATTATAAATGAAAGACAGTATCGGGTTTCCAAAAAAACCAAATACGAGAATATCAATATTTTCCCGAAGGCTTGTATCATTATTGCTTACTTTTATTCGCCGTTTGAGTCATTTCTATGTTGTGTTTATTGATTTCTGAAGCCTGAACGAACAGAAGATAATTTTAAGTATTCATTACCATTTCTGTAGTTAATGATAAAAGTAAACGGCGCAGTATCAGTTGGTTAATTACAGTCCATCACACACTACGTTTCGTTACGCCCAATCTGGGGAGTGGTATGACCATTAATACGCGTTTGATAGTCTCTACGTAACATCACCTCCACAGATAATACTGATGCGGCGTTTATTTATTTCAATATTTGTGAAATTGATAATTGTGCTTTAAAGTCCCCGAACAAACTTCACGCACAACCATTCTTCGGGGAGATATCGAGATGAAAACATCGACAACTCCGAGTACAGGCGAGACCAGGGCAATGACGCGAGCCGAAAAAATGTATATATTCAAGGCGTTGTTCGTCCGTGTTTTGTTCTGTCTTCACAACTTTGTGGCTATATGGAGAACCATATATATCATAGGGGATCCTCTGTACTGGATATACTGTGTCGCCTACCTACTGGTCATCGTGGAGACTATCTACTGTGTCAGAGCCAGGAAGGGCATGGAACACTCCTGGTAAGACGACTCGCTACTAAAGCAGGGCTTTGATTCATTATTACAGAGATTTCAGAGATATTTTCAGAGATTTTTATTATCACTCAGGCACACTATTGTGCGCAACAAGAGGTCATCATAAAGTACAATATAACAATGATATGGTTGACCGTAAAGCAATCATCTTACTATGCTAGCGTACAATAATATAGTGGAAACTATTACACTCCTCATACAATGATAAACACAATATTACACTGTACTATCATACCTTATTATAATAGACAGTATAACGCACTGATCATACAATGACACTCATCATACACTGTGATATACATTATTACACTCATTTTACAATACTATTACGATGGTATAATACATAGCATTACATTCACACATACCGTGCGTTCACACTATGGTATAGCAGGCACTGTTGCATCCATCTTACAGTACAATCCTACAATAATATTATTACAGTATTACACATATATTACTCGCACTCCATGATACATATATTATAGATAGTATACCACACCATACAGTGCAATCATACCATGGCATAATAGTGACTATACTACTCATCATACCATATAATATTACAAAGGTATAATAGACAGTGTTACAATCCCATCATACAATACTGTAATAGACAGAAAGCAGACTACACACATCTATACAATTCAACCCTTAAACCTTTTTAGTCCGGGCACATTGCTAGCAAAATTATTATATAAAAAGACATGAGAAGCGACGCTTATAAAGTAGCGGCCTACGAGCAACTAAGTGGTTCTGCATCATCATCAGTAAAAATAAACTAACAAATATAAAAAAGTAGAAGTAATTTTGACATTGAACAATTTCATTAATTATTTTTAAATCCCGAATTCGTAGTTTTGTGGAGTGATGTTTTCTCCAATCGAATCTGATAGAAGCATGTCCCTTTTAGGTCGCGTCCTGAGATAACTGATACGAACACAGTAAATTGTTTAAATGTCCGTCGTGTGTTTTATTGTTCGGTATATGGATTGTACTTTAGCTTCATGTGTCTTGATAGTGTTTTATTTAGTTTCTTATTTATGAAAGTGCTTTAGTATCAAGTATACGGGTGGTGGTTTAATTTGCAGGTTATGGGTGGTGGTTTAGTTTGCGGACTATGGGTGGTGGTTTAGTTTGCGGACTATGGATGTTGGTTTAGTTTGCGGACTGTGGCGGTGCTATAGTTTGCGGACTGAGGGTGGTGTTTTTGTTTGAAGACTATGGGTGGGGCTTTAGTTTGCGGACTGTGGATGGTGGTTTAGTTTGCGGACTGTAGATGGTGGTTTAGTTTGCGGACTATGTGTGGTGGTTTAGTTTGAAGACTATGGGTGGGGCTTTAGTTTGCGGACTATGTGTGGTGGTTCAGTTTGAAGACTATGGGTGGTGGTTTAGTTTGCGGACTATGGATGTTGGTTTAGTTTGCGGACTGTGGCGGGGCTTTAGTTTGCGGACTGTGTGTGGTGGTTTAGTTTGAAGACTGTGTGTGGTGCTTTTGTTTGAAGACTATGGGTGGTGGTTTAGTTTGCGGACTGTGAGTGGAGCTCTAATTTGAAGACTATGGGTGGCGGTTTAGTTTGCGGACTGTGAGTGGTGCTTTTGTTTGAAGACTTTGGGTGGTGGTTTTGTTTGCGGACTATGGGTGGTGATTTAGTTTGCGGACTGTGTGTGGTGCTTTAGTTTGAAGACTATGCGTGGTGCTGTAGTTTGAAGACTATGCGTGGTGCTTTAGTTTGAAGACTATGCGTGGTGCTTTAGTTTGAAGACTATGGGTGGTGGTAATGAGATATAAAAGGTCATCTCATACGATCATGTAGTGGGATACATCAGGTCATCTCATATATCATGTAGTGAGATACATAAGGTCATCTCATACAATCATGTAGTGAGACATAAAAGGTCATCTCATAGGATCATGTAGTGAGATGTAGCAGGTCATATCATACGATCATGTAGTGAGATGTAGCAGGTCATCTCATACGATCGTGTAGTGGGATACATCAGGTCATCTCATACGATCATGTAGTGAGATACATAAGGTCATCTCATACGATCATGTAGTGAGACATAAAAGGTCATCTCATAGGATCATGTAGTGAGAGGTAGCAGGTCATCTCATACGTTTGTGTAGTGGGATACATCAGGTCGCATCATTCAATAATGTATTATTTACAATGCTAATGAACTTCATTTGTTAACACTCTTCCCAGATTTCTACGTTTTGTAATTAATATATACATGTCCCCGATAGTGATGGTATGATTTTCTGTGTTTAATTTAAGCTGTAAATGTTTGAGGATTACGTGGTGATATTTGTCCAGACGCTGACTTTGTGATAGCTTTAACCGTTGGCTGCTACTGTTGTAATGAGTCTGTGTTGACAATTGACTGTCTCTATATAATAGAGTGTCGTTGCTATGATTTCTTATTATTAGGTATCTATTTACCGTTAAGTTCTATGAATTACTGGAGTAAAATGGCGGTGTTTGTATAAACCATATCTGACCAGTCATTGTACACATGTCAATGCTGAAGCTGTTGTCTAGAAACCAATCTGGGGGTGGAGAGGTCAGGGGAGTGGAGGAAGGGATGCACAATTCCTAGAGGGCTATCACAAATGGGAAAGAATGTTAGAAATACATAATTTTAAAGAAAATGCCAAGGCTTCTGAAGACCAGAATACTCCCTCTGAATTCTCCACCTGTTGAGCATATTTATAGTTACCTGTATTATCTCAATAAACGTCCTTGTATTTCATTTAAGATCGCATTCAAGACTTCCTCTGTCTTGACCGGGTATTTATGATATTGTTTATATGGGGCTCTGATTATGCACAGAAAGTCCAAACAAGAGATAAATATGAAACAGAATTTTAAAAGCCATCTTCGTGAAAGATTGGGAAAGCATTTACTGCTGTACTTTTTGAAACTTGAACTGAAAATAAGCTAGCATTCATTTCCTAATGTCTCCGTTCCACTGTCAAAAACTGTAAATACGCTCTGGAAACTGGTTTTTGTTTGTATTTTACTTTATCTTTGATAAATCAATTATAAAAAAAACACCATACATAACGGTCCTTTTGTGAAAAAACCCCTAATAAAGATGAAATAAACGAAATGTAAATCAGCGACTGTGATTGAAGTGCAAAGATTCGTCGGAACAAGACCGGGGTTCGAACCTCGGACTTCAGATTGTTACCATCACTGTTCACACTTGTGGGGAAAAACTGCCAAAGAAACTGTCACGCGATGCAAAGGCGTACTTTTATGTATGTAATCTTCACATGAAGATATTTTTGTTTTGAAGAAAAAATTATCAAGAAACTCCCCTGACCCAAACATGTTTGAACTGTGTATATTTTTCCCGCTGATATTGGTCGTTTATCCTGCGATAGTAGCCAAAATTCCAAAGTGTGCCTTTTTGGATACAGTTACACCTATTCAGGGGCCTACGTGACCCAGGTGGTATTTCGCATTCTATTTTGATAGCCACGTTCAAGATACCAAATTGTTATAGAAAAGAAAAATGGATGTAGTCTATTTATCAAAAATGAGCAAACATTTTTGGAAATGATACTATGATTTAAATACATTTACATTCATCTAAAATGCCCCGTTTTGTTTGACCATAGTTTTGTTTAACCCTAGTTTTGTTTAACCATAGTTTTGTTTGACCATAGTTTTGTTTGACCATAGTTTTGTTTAACCATAGTTTTGTTTGACCATAGTTTTGTTTAACCATAGTTTTGTTTGAATAGTTTTGTTGGACCCTAGTTTTGTTTAACCATAGTTTTGTTTAACAATGTTTAACCATAGTTTTGTTTGACCATAGTTTTGTTTAACCATAGTTTTGTTTGACCATAGTTTTGTTTGACCATAGTTTTGTTTAACCCTAGTTACCATAGTTTTGTTTGAATATTTTTGTTTAACCCTAGTTTTGTTTAACCCTAGTTTTGTTTGAATAGTTTTGTTTAACTCTTGTTTTGTTTAACCCTAGTTTTGTTTGACCATAGTTTTGTTTAACCATAGTTTTGTTTGACCATAGTTTTGTTTAACCATAGTTTTGTTTGACCATAGTTTTGTTTAACCCTAGTTTTGTTTGACCATAGTTTTGTTTAACCATAGTTTTGTTTGACCATAGTTTTGTTTAACCATAGTTTTGTTTGACCATAGTTTTGTTT